>NC_048576.1:7046548-7229048 GCF_013265735.2 Oncorhynchus mykiss | reverse complement strand
GAGTGTAGAGGCGGCAGGTAGCCTAGTGGTTAGAGTGTAGAGGTGGCAGGTAGACTAGTGGTTAGAATGTAGAGGCGGCAGGTAGCCTAGTGGTTAGAGTGTAGAGGTAGACTAGTGGTTAGAGTGTAGAGGCGGCAGGGTAGCCTAGTGGTTAGAGTGTAGAGGCGGCAGGGTAGCCTAGTGGTTAGAGTGTAGAGGCGGCAGGTAGCCTAGTGGTTAGAGTGTAGGTTAGGCAGATAGTCTAGTGGTTAGAGTGTAGAGGCGGCAGGTAGCCTAGTGGTTAGAATGTAGAGGCGGCAGGTAGCCTAGTGGTTAGAGTGTGGAGGCAGTAGGTAGCCTAATGGTTAGAGTGTAGAGGCGCAGGTAGCCTAGTGGTTAGAGTGTAGAGGCGGCAGGTAGCCTAGTGGTTAGAGTGTAGGGGCGGCAGGGTAGCCTAGTGGTTAGAGTGTAGAGGCGGCAGGGTAGCCTAGTGGTTAGAGTGTAGAGGCGGCAGGTAGCCTAGTGGTTAGAGTGTAGGTTAGGCAGATAGCCTAGTGGTTAGAGTGTAGAGGCGGCAGGTAGCCTAGTGGTTAGAATGTGGAGGCAGTAGGTAGCCTAATGGTTAGAGTGTAGAGGCGCAGGTAGCCTAGTGGTTAGAGTGTAGAGGCGGCAGGTAGCCTAGTGGTTAGAGTGTAGGGGCGACAGGTAGCCTTAGTGGTTAGAGTGTAGAGGTAGCCTAATGGTTAGAGTGTAGAGGCGGAAGGTAGCCTAGTGGTTAGAGTGTAGAGGTAGCCTAGTGGTTAGAGTGTAGAGGTAGCCTAGTGGTTAGAGTGTAGAGGTAGCCTAGTGGTTAGAGTGTAGAGGTGGTAGGTAGCCTAGTGGTTAGAGTGTAGAGGTAGCCTAGTGGTTAGAGTGTAGAGGTAGCCTAGTGGTTAGAGTGTAGAGGTGGTAGGTAGCCTAGTGGTTAGAGTGTAGAAGCGGCAGGTAGCCTAGTGGTTAGAGTGTAGAGGCGGCAGGTAGCCTAGTGGTTAGAGTGTAGAGGTGGCAGGTAGCCTAGTGGTTAGAGAGTAGAGGGTGGCAGGTAGCCTAGTGGTTAGAGTGTAGAGGTGGCAGGTAGTCTAGTGGTTAGAGTGTGGAGGCGGCAGGGTAGCCTAGTGGTTAGAGAGTAGAGGCGGCAGGTAGACTAGTGGTTAGAGTGTAGGGGCGGCAGGTAGCCTTAGTGGTTAGAGTGTAGAGGTAGCCTAATGGTTAGAGTGTAGAGGCGGCAGGTAGCCTAGTGGTTAGAATGTAGAGACGGCAGGTAGCCTAGTGGTTAGAGCGTAGAGGTGGCAGGTAGAAAAGTGGTTAGAGTGTAGAGGTAGCCTAATGGTTAGAGTGTAGAGGCGGAAGGTAGCCTAGTGGTTAGAGTGTAGAGGCGGCAGGTAGACTAGTGGTTAGAGTGTAGGGGCGGCAGGTAGTCTAGTGGTTAGAGTGTAGAGGTAGCCTAATGGTTAGAGTGTAGAGGCGGCAGGTAGTCTAGTGGTTAGAGTGTAGAGGTAGCCTAATGGTTAGAGTGTAGAGGCGGCAGGTAGCCTAGTGGTTAGAGTGTAGAGGCGGCAGGTAGTCTAGTGGTTAGAGTGTAGGGACGGCAGGTAGACTAGTGGTTAGAGTGTAGAGGCGGCAGGTAGCCTAGTGGTTAGAGTGTAGAGGCGGCAGGTAGCCTAGTGGTTAGAGTGTAGAGGCGGCAGGTAGCCTAGTGGTTAGAGTGTAGAGGCGGCAGGTAGCCTAGTGGTTAGAGTGTAGAGGCGGCAGGTAGCCTAGTGGTTAGAGTGTAGAGGCGGCAGGTAGCCTAGTGGTTAGAGTGTAGAGGAGGCAGGTAGCCTAGTGGTTAGAGTGTAGAGGAGGCAGGTAGGCTAGTGGTTAGAGTGTAGAGGTGGCAGGTAACCTAGTGGTTAGAGTGTAGAGGTGGCAGGTAAACTAGTGGTTAGAGTGTTGGGCCAATAACCGAAAGGTTGCTAGATTGAATCCCCGAGCTGACAAGGTAAAAATCTGTCGGTCTGCCCCTGAACAAGCTGTTAACCCACTGTTCCCTGGTAGGCTGTTTATTGTAAATAAGAAGTTGTTCTTAATTGACTTGCCTCGTTAAATAAAGGTTAAATAATAATTGTCACAGCACTCTATTTCAGAGTGAGAAACTGTTTCAGAGTGTGAAACAGAGTGCTGTGTGTGTAAGGAAGGGGTGGGGCTGACAGGCCAGGGGGTGGGGCTGACAGGCCAGGGGGTGGAGCTGACAGGCCAGGGGGTGGGGCTGACAGGACAGGGGGTGGAGCTGACAGGCCAGGGGGTGGGGCTGACAGGCCAGGGAGTGAGGCTGACAGGCCAGGGGGTGGGGCTGACAGGCCAGGGAGTGGGGCTGACAGGCCAGGGGGTGGAGCTGACAGGCCAGGGGGTGGGGCTGACAGGCCAGGGGGTGGAGCTGACAGGCCAGGGGGTGGGGCTGACAGGACAGGGGGTGGAGCTGACAGGCCAGGGGGTGGGGCTGACAGGCCAGGGAGTGAGGCTGACAGGCCAGGGGGTGGGGCTGACAGGCCACGGGGTGGAGCTGACAGGCCAGGGTGTGGGGCTGACAGGCCAGGGGGTGGAGCTGACAGGCCAGGGGGTGTGGCTGACAGGACAGGGGGTGGGGCTGACAGGCCAGGGGGTGGGGCTGACTAGTTTGAGGAAGTGTATACTAGCTAAATTAGAATGCTATTTGGCCCTAAACAGAGAGTACACAGCGGCAGAATACCTGACCACTGTGACTGACCCAAAATTAAGGAAAGCTTCGACTATGTACAGACTCAGTGAGCATAGCCTTGCTATTGAGAAAGGCCGCCGTAGACAGACATGGCTCTCAAGAGAAGACAGGTTATGTGCACAATGCCCACAAAATGAGGTGGAAGCTGAGCTGCACTTCCTAACCTCCTGTCCAATGTATGACCATATTAGAGACACATATTTCCCTCAGATTACACAGATCCACAAAGAATTCGAAAACAAACCCAGTTTTGATAACCTCCCATATCTACTGGGTGAAATTCCACAGTGTGACATCACAGCAGCAAGATGTGTGACCTGTTGCCACAAGAAAAGGGCAACCAGTGAAGAACAAACACCAATGTAAATACAACCCATATTTATGTTTATTTATTTTCCCTTGTGTACTTTTTTAATTTGTACATCGTTACAACACTGTGTATACATATATATATATATATACATAATCTGACATTTGTATGTCTTTATTGTTTTGAAACTTCTGTATGTGTAATGTTTACTGTTAATTTTTATTGTTTATTTCACTTTTGTATATTATCTACCTCACTTGCTTTGGCAATGTTAACACATATTTCCCAGAGACAGAGAGAGAGAGAGACAGAGAGGAGACAGACAGAGAGAGAGAGAGAGACAGAGAGAGAGAGAGAGAGAGAGAGAGAGAGAGACAGAGACTATCTTGTTATCTGTAAGTGACGCATAGTGTTGCAGACCATGCTCTGCCTGGGGGAACAAAGAGAGCGTATCAGATAGGAAAGTGATGGAGGAAGTGGGTTAGTTTTAGTAGAGGATGGTCTGGGATAAACTAGGGCAGGGGCTCCTCCTGTTTCCCTGTCAAGTACTGTACCTGTCAGAGGAAGAGAAAAACACACAATCCTTTCCCTCTCTTCTCTGCCTTGTAATGCATGGTTTCCATAGTTACGGCTCAGAGAAAGAACAGGGAAATACTGTCTGATTGTCAATATTATTTTCCTTGATGTTCTTCTACTCTAGTCTGATTTCCCCACTCTGCCATCTACTGTCAACTCTGTAGCCTGACCTGAGTTTGAGACACGGGGCTGATAGCTAGATAGCCTGACCTGAGTTTGAGACACGGGGCTGAAAGCTAGATAGCCTGACCAGAGTTTGAGACACGGGGCTGTCAGCTAGATAGCCTGACCTGAGTTTGAGACACAGGGCTGTCAGCTAGATAGCCTGACCTGAGTTTGAGACACGGGGCTGTCAGCTAGATAGCCTGACCTGAGTTTGAGACACGGGGATGTAGTGGTTATTACTGACCTGAGTTTGAGACACGGGGCTGTCAGCTAGATAGCCTGACCTGAGTTTGAGACACGGGGATGTAGTGGTTATTACTGACCTGAGTTTGAGACACGGGGCTGTCAGCTAGATAGCCTGACCTGAGTTTGAGACACGGGGATGTAGTGGTTATTACTGACCTGAGTTTGAGACACGGGGTTGTCAGCTAGATAGCCTGACCTGAGTTTGAGACACGGGGATGTAGTGGTTATTACTGACCTGAGTTTGAGACACGGGGCTGTCAGCTAGATAGCCTGACCTGAGTTTGAGACACGGGGCTGTCAGCTAGATAGCCTGACCTGAGTTTGAGACACGGGGATGTAGTGGTTATTACTGACCTGAGTTTGAGACACGTGGATGTCAGCTAGATAGCCTGACCAGAGTTTGAGACACGGGGATGTCAGCTAGATAGCCTGACCAGAGTTTGAGACACGGGGCTGTCAGCTAGATAGCCTGACCAGAGTTTGAGACACGGGGATGTCAGCTAGATAGCCTGACCTGAGTTTGAAAGGAGAAAAGAGAATTCTGGGAGAAGAGCGGTGTGATTGCTTGCCTTGGTATCTTTTTTTGTTGTTCCCTCAAAATGCACGTCGGCCTATGACCACGAGTCAAAGTGAAATGTAGATGTTTTAATTCATGGGCCGTTCCTTACGTATAAAACGCATGACTGTAAAGTGGCTTTGGCTTTGGATAACAGCGTCTGTGTAATATTATCATTCATATATCTGCTCTGTATCGTTAAATTGGACCCCCGTTCTGCCACTTCTTGATTTTTTGTTTTGAATTTTTTGTTTATATGTGTATTTGCCAGACATTCTAATCAAAACCAAGTGTATTGGTCGAGTACACATACAGTACATATATACATAGTACACATACAGTACATACAGTGGGGCAAAAAAGTATTTAGCCAGCCACCAATTGTGCAAGTTCTCCCACTTAAGAAGATGAGAGAGGCCTGTAATTTTCATCATAGGTACACTTCAACTATGACAGTCAAAATCCTGAAAATCACATTGTAGGATTTGTAATGAATTTATTTGCAAATGATGGTGGAAAATAATTATTCAAAAAAAAAAAAGCTCTTCACTAAGCTAAGGACCCTGGGACTAAACACCTCCCTCTGCAACTGGATCCTGGACTTCATGACGGGCCGCTCCCCAGGTGGTGAGGGTAGGGAACAAATAGGGTCGCAAAGCGTTGGAAACTTTCCAGTAAATTTCCGGGAAGTTAAGAATTTGGGGAATTTTGCTTAAATATATAGTATAACAATTAACCTGTTTTGTGGGGATACACATAAGGCAATTCTATGTCTAGTGGCATATTTTGGTTAAATTATCCCCAATTCAATGGAATTGCAACCCTTTGCATGCACAGTGCACTCTTCCATCACATGTACAGCTAATTCTCACAGGCAATGTGAATTGGAAGAGATTTCTGAATGTTCTTCTCCCAGCATACACCCCTCCAACCAGACATGCTTTATCTACTCATTTGCTGGATGCAGAGTTCAACAGAGTTAAAGTGAAGGTCAAGCAAATCATAGAGAAAGCAGACTGTATTATTATCTCTGATGGGTGGTTGAATGTTCGTGGACAAGGAATAATGAACTACATCATCTCCACCCCTCAACTAGTATTCTACAAGAGCACAGACACAAGGGACAACAGACACACCCGTCTCTACATTGCAGATGAGCTGACGGCATTCTTTAATGACCTTGGACCACAGATGGTATTTTCACTGGTGACAGACAATGCTGCGAACATGACGGCTGATTGGTCTAAAGTGGAGGAGTCCTACCCTCACATCACACCCATTGGCTGTGCTGCTCATGAATTGAATATGCTCCTCAAGGACATCATGGCACTGAAAACAATGGATACACTCTACAAGAGAGCCAAGGAAATGGTTAGATGTGAAGGGTCATCAAGTTATAGCAGCAATCTACCTCACCAAGCAAAGTGAGAAGAATAAGAGAACCTCATTAAAGCTGCCCAGCAACACCTGTCGGGGTGGTGTTGTCATCATGTTTGACAGTCTCCTGGAGGGGAAGGAGTCTCTCCAAGAAATAGCCATATCGCAGTCTGCCGATATAGACAGTCCCATCAAGAGGATCCTCCTGGATGATGTATTTTGGGAGAGAGTGGTAAGCAGCCTGAAACACCTGAAACCTATAGCAGTAGCCATTACATGGATTGAGGAAGACAATGCCATCCTGTCTGATGTTCAGACTCTGCTTGCAGATGTAAGAGAATAAATCCGTACTGCCCTGCCCACTTCACTGTTGCCCCAAGCAGAGGAAACTGCAGTTCTGAAATACATCAAAAAGCATGAAGACTTCTGCCTGAAGCCCATACATGCCACAGAGTACATGTTGGACCCCAAGTCTGCTGGCAAGAGCATCCTGTCTGGTGCAGAGATCAACAAGGCCTATGGTGTCCTCACTACCGTGTCTCGCCACCTTGGCCTGGATGAGGGCAAGGTTCTTGGCAGTCTGGCGAAGTACACTTCCATGCAAGGGCTTTGGGATGGAGATGCAATATGGCAGTCGTGCCAACATATCTCATCAGCCACCTGGTGGAAGGGACTTTGTGGATCTGAGGCTCTTTCCCCTGTTGCCTCCATCATCCTCCAAATCCCACCAACATCATCCGCCTCAGAGCGCAACTGGTCCTTGTTTGGGAACACACACACACACCAAATCACGCAACATGCTGACCAATACAAGGGTTGAAAAATGGGTGTCCATCCGGGGTAATTGTAGGCTTTTTGGGCCTGACAACGAGCCATCCTGGTTGGAAAGTGGAAAGTGACAGTGAAGATGAGGCCTCAGAGTCTGATGTTCAGGAGTTGGACATTGAGGAGGTCCAAGGAGAAGACATGGAAGCCTGAGAGGAAGACAACCAAAGCTTTAGTTTCTAGACTATCATTTTACAGATGTATGTTGAAAACGTTTTTGGGAGATGTGATGGATCACTGGGGATCATTCAATATTCCCGTTATTTTGTTGTTCAGTGAAATCATCCCATGTGAAGAGTCAACTAAAGTTTACTTCGTAACTAAATAGTTAAAAAAATATATATATATTGTAATGATTTAATCATTTGTAATTATGTCTACTATGATGAGGTAAAAGGTGTTTGTTTCTGTCTCCATATGATATGGTAAATATATCCAATGCAAAAAAACATCTATATTTAAATGGTATTCATGTTAATTCCAATATATTCCCTTCAATTCCCATATATTCCCGTTATTTCCCATGGAAAGTTTCCACCTCTGAATATTCGCAAAATGTGAAACCCTATCAACCACACATCTGCCATGCAGAGCCTCAACACGGGGGCCCCTCAGGGGTGCGTGGTTAGTCCCCCTCTGTAGCCAAGCACGACTTCAACACCATCATTACGTTTGCCGACAACACAACGGTGGTAGGCCTGATAACCGACAACGATGAGACAATCTATAGGGAGGAGGTCAGAGACCCAGCAGTGTGGTGCCAGGACAACAACCTCTCCCTCAACATGAGAAAGACAAAGGAGATGATCATGGACTACAGGAAAAAGGAGGCCGAACACGTCCTCGTGGGTTGTAGTGGAGAGGATCGAGAGTTTCAAGTTCCTTGGTGTCCACACCACCAATAAACTATCATGATCCAAACGCACCAAGACAGTCGTGACGAGGGCCCGACAACGCCTTTTCTCCCTCAGAAGACTGAAAAGATTTGGCATGGGTCCACATATGCTCAAAAAGTTCTACAGCTGCATGACCGGTTGCATCACCGCCTGTTATGGCAACTGCTCGGGATCCGACTGTAAGGCACTACAGAGGTTAGTGAGTATAGCCCAGTACGTCACTGGGATTTTTTTACAGGTCAGTCAATCAAGAAAATGATTTTAATAACAGCATTCAAACTGAACCCCTGCAACTGGACACAGACATTTATGAGACTCCTGTTTCCCCAAATCGAGGCCGAAGACGGCATTGCTAAATTTGGTCTAAAATTCTCTGTGCTACACCAAACAGTGTCTATCCTATAACTCCCAGTAATGGATACCAAATATCTTTGGTTAAATCACATGATCTGGTGTAACAATCTATAGCTAAAGAGAACTGGTGATCAGCAGGTGATGGGAGAGGTGATCAGAATGAAAGTGCCATTCCAAAGAAACATACAGCTCAAACTGACTTTCAGGTACTCGTGAGTCATCTTCTTGAAATCCAGCATAATGTCTAATCCCTCGAGAGGGATACAGTTCACGGAATACTGTTCTGCTACAATGACACACGCAGGCAAAGGAATCCTGTTTCTGTATCTAGAATCCACTCCATGAAGAAGCCCAGGCACCACAAGGTATTGTCTGTAAGACAAAAAAACTAAACTGAATTATACTCTATTGTACAGTTTGAACGGCAGTTGAACTGCATAACATCAACATTAGGGTAGACTAGTTGAACATGTATACATGTGCACAGGCACAGAGATTACATTTACAACAATATCTAGCCTAATAGAAAGAAATATGGTATAACCCTCAGCCTTCACACAGTGACCAGACTGTACAAATGCAACTAGGTGTGTAGGCATATTTTATATATATTTTATTTATAGTAAAACCAGCAACAGTAAATTGTTATATTATTGTTTGTCCTCACTGTTAGCTAGTAAACTTCGCTAGCTAGCGAGCTTGGTGGATATACAAAACTTGTTATTTACATCTGTTTGGAATCCTATCTTGCATCATGCGTGTAATTTTGTGAGAATCATAACCGATGTCAACCCTCGTCAATTATGTTACATAGCTAGCTACAGTTATTGATGTTACACAAGTGTGCAACAAGTTACAAATGCAAGGCGTGGCGCATAACGAGTCAGCAGGCGCCAGGCTAACTAGCTAGCCAATTCCAGTCATGTGCTAACATTTGCTGGTAAACCTAGCTTTAGGTATGTTGGTAACATTATAGCTTGTTGTTAAGTAGCTAGCCACATCTACAACTAAAAAGAGGTTTTTACAATCGAGATACAAAACCTTTTCTATTTTTTTGTCATAGATATGGCTACTGGTAGTTATTTAGCTAGCTAACTTAGCAACTAGAATTTTGGGGGGGATTTCTCCCCACTGTATCACAATAGTATATTAGCCAGCAATACACAATAATGGTTTTCATTAGATAAACTACAGTTAGCTAGCTAGGTGGCTTGCAGTAACTTACTTATCTAGGCACAGTATTTGTCATCTGCCATCTTGGTGCTGGCATCGGCTTGTCGCCGGGCTTCTAACGTTAGCTAAATCCAACTCTTTGTTTCAAATCCTCTTCGTTATATTCCGGTTGAAACACGTACGGTGTGTCACCATGTAGCTAATAGATGCACCATCGTCAGTGTCGACGAGAGGAATCACTTGAAGCCATTGCGTCTAGTCAATTATTTTGGTTTTGCCCAAAGGATTGTTCTTAGTGTCCGTCACCAACGTAGAGGGGATGGGGGCCAGAGCATGAAGAACTGCCCAACAGAAGTTGTAGTCTTTAAGAGACTGAAAAAAATGTGTGTGCTTGTATATTTAGCAATGGGATCCGTGGATAGGAACATCGCTGAAACACATCCATTGGCTCTATCGAAGAAGGAAAATCATATCTATACCCACAAAAACATATAGTGTGATCAGTAGAATATAGAGCCTTATAGTGTGATCAGTAGAACATAGAGCCTTATAGTGTGATCAGTAGAACATAGAGCCTTATAGTGTGATCAGTAGAACATAGAGCCTTATAGTGTGATCAGTAGAACATAGAGCCTTATAGTGTGATCAGTAGAACATAGAGCCTTATAGTGTGATCAGTAGAACATAGAGCCTTATAGTGTGATCAGTAGAACATAGAGCCTTATAGTGTGATCAGTAGAACATAGAGCCTTATAGTGTGATCAGTAGAACATAGAGCCTTATAGTGTGATCAGTAGAACATAGAGCCTTATAGTGTGATCAGTAGAACATAGAGCCTTATAGTGTGATCAGTAGAACATAGAGCCTTATAGTGTGATCAGTAGAACATAGAGCCTTATAGTGTAATCAGTAGAACATAGAGCCTTATAGTGTGATCAGTAGAACATAGAGCCTTATAGTGTGAACAGTAGAACATAGAGCCTTCGCGAAATGCCACAAAGCAGGACTACATGTATTTTTAGATCTTTCCCCCCTATCAATACACCGGAAGCCATCATAGGGTGTGTCATTCAGCTCGTGAAGCGGCTGACCTGCCTTCCTTCTCGGCAATAATGCGTGAAACACATCAAACTGTCCTAGAAATGCCTCAGACATGATGAAAACAAGCCCAGATTCCCCCAGGGTGAATTTTCCCTTTAATGTTTTGTACACTCAGTGAAGATACGCATAGATAGCATTTAGATTTCTAGTACAGTATTATTTGGGTTGTTAATTGGATTCGTTCTGACAGTCGCGATTTCAAGTTTCTATTTTTTTTTATTATTTGTGTACGTGTTTGACATTATACTGCACTGTTAGGAGCTAGTGACATAAGCATCACACCCATGGTGACGTCTCTCTGGTTGGCAAGTCTGACATCACTACTGACATCACACCCATGGTGACGACGCTCTGGTTGGCAAGTCTGACATCACTACTGACATCACACCCATGGTGACGTCTCTCTGGTTGGCAAGTCTGACATCACTACTGACATCACACCCATGGTGACGACGCTCTGGTTGACAAGTCTGACATCACTACTGACATCACACCCATGGTGACGACGCTCTGGTTGACAAGTCTGACATCACTACTGACATCACACCCATGGTGACGTCTCTCTGGTTGGCAAGTCTGACATCACTACTGACATCACACCCATGGTGACGTCTCTCTGGTTGGCAAGTCTGACATCACTACTGACATCACACCCATGGTGACATCGCTCTGGTTGACAAGTCTGACATCACTACTGACATCACACCCATGGTGACGTCTCTCTGGTTGGCAAGTCTGACATCACTACTGATGCTGTATTCCATACCCTTCATCTTAACCTTTCTGTTTATTTCTCCCGTTTGGGCCTACGTTAGCCATTTAGCGTGAGCTCGGCTATCCGGGGGGGGGGGGAGTAAACTTGTCAACGTGACGTATTCTCGAATGGGGACAGGGACCATAAACAAATTAGAACATTTTAGCACCAAAACAAATAAGGGCCGAGTTTTCAGCTTCTCAATGGTTGGCTGGTAGCCTCATGTCTGCCTCACCGCTCACACAATGCAACACATTAAACTCCTGGGTATTTTTTAAAAGTCTATTATCTTGATTTAAAATGTTTTTCCTGACCGGTAATGTAATTGTTCTGAACCGCGAGCCGGCCCGCGGGTTGAAGGAATGTTTTCATTCCACCTGATTGTGTTGAGGCTCAACCCCCGGGGAACCCTGGGTACACAACGTACACACACACACACACACACACACACACACACACACACACACACACACACACACACACACACACACACACACACACACACACACACAAACACACACACACACACACACACACACACACACACACACATCCTTGTCAACGGTGTGACATCACTGTCCAAGCACTAAAGGACGTATTATATAAACCATCTGGCTAATACCAAACACCTACAGACCCACATGACCTGACAGTGAGTTAACCATGGGTGGAGGAAAACAAGCCTGTCATGCAGGCCCAATTAAACCCAGTCTTAAGGCATCCGAGGAATGTTATAGTCTATTATAAAGGTTTGGAAAGGGAAGGACCCTTTTAGGTTGGGAAGGGACCGTTTGTGAAGGGAACACAAGGCTGTTTACGTGACATTTAGTTTACTACTGTTTGTGAAGGGAACACAAGGCTGTTTACTTCAGGTACATTATCCATTTAGTATACGTTTATAAAAACACATCACTGACAAACTGAAATGCTCCACCCACACAGACAGTGTGGTGAAGGGGCAACAGTGAAATTTGGCTTGTCACCTAAAACCCTCACAAACTTTTACAGATGCACAATTGAGAGCATCCTGTCAGGCTGCATCACCACCTGGTACGGCAACTGTACCGCCCACAACCGCAAGGCTCTCCAGAGGGTGGTGCGATCTGCCCAACGCATCACCAGGGCAAACTACCTGCCCTCCAGGGCACCTACAGCACCCAATGTCACAGGAAGACCAAAAAGATCATCAAGGACAACAACCATCCGAGCCACTCGAAAACAGCTTCTGTCACGCTGGATTCGGGAGGAATGTGTTGGGATTTTATTTCTTCTTTCGTATTTTATTTAATTTATTTCACCATTATTTAATCAGGTAGTCTAGTTGTGAACAAGTTCTCATTTGCAACTGCGACCCTGACCAAGATAAAGCAAAGCAGTGTGAACAGACAACAACACAGTTACACATGAAGTAAACAATAAACAAGTCAATAACATAGTAGAAAAAAAAATCTATATACATTGTGTGCAAAAGGCATGAGGAGGTAGGCAATAAATAGGCCATAGGAGTGAATAATTACAATTTAGCAGATTAACACTGGAGTGATAAATGAGCAGATGAACATGTGGTGTGTAAAAGAGCAGAAAAGTAAATAAATGAAAACAGTATGGGGATGAGGTAGGTAAATTGGGTGGGCTATATACCGATGGACTATGTACAGCTGCAGTGATCGGTTAGCTGCTCAGATAGCGGATGTTTAAAGTTGGTGAGGGAGATAAAAGTCTACAACTTCAGAGATTTTTGCAATTCGTTCCAGTCGCAGGCAGCAGAGAACTGGAAGGAAAGGCGGCCAAATGAGGTGTTGGCTTTAGGGATGATCAGTGAGATACACCTGCTGGAGCGCATGCTACGGGTGGGTGTTACCATCGTGACCAGTGAACTGAGATAAGGACGAAGACTGCTCGTTATGGGGCACACCTGTCACCATCGTTACGTGCACCTGCAGGTTGTCAGACTCACCTGGACTCCATCACTTCCTTGATTACCTTCCCTATATATGTCACTCCCTTTGGTTCCTTCCCTATATATGTCACTCCCTTTGGTTCCTTCCCTATATATGTCACTTCTTCCCTATATATGTCACTCCCTTTGGTTCCTTCCCTATATATGTCACTCCCTTTGGTTCCTTCCCTATATATGTCACTTCTTCCCTATATATGTCACTCCCTTTGGTTCCTTCCCTATATATGTCACTTCTTCCCTATATATGTCACTCCCTTTGGTTCCTTCCCTATATATGTCACTTCTTCCCTATATATGTCACTCCCTTTGGTTCCTTCCCTATATATGTCACTCCCTTTGGTTCCTTCCCTATATATGTCACTCCTTCCCTATATATGTCTCTCCCTTTGGTTCCTTTCCTATATATGTCACTCCCTTTGGTTCCTTCCCTATATATGTCACTCCTTCCCTATATATGTCACTCCCTTTGGTTCCTTCCCTATATATGTCACTCCCTTTGGTTCCTTCCCTATATATGTCACTCCCTTTGGTTCCTTCCCTATATATGTCACTTCTTCCCTATATATGTCACTCCTTCCCTATATATGTCACTCCCTTTGGTTCCTTCCCTATATATGTCACTTCTTCCCTATATATGTCTCTCCCTTTGGTTCCTTCCCTATATATGTCACTCCCTTTGGTTCCTTCCCTATATATGTCTCTCCCTTTGGTTCCTTCCCTATATATGTCACTCCCTTTGGTTCCTTCCCTATATATGTCCCTCCCTTTGGTTCCTTCCCTATATATGTCCCTCCCTTTGGTTCCTTCCCTATATATGTCACTCCCTTTGGTTCCTTCCCTATATATGTCACTCCCTTTGGTTCCTTCCCTATATATGTCTCTCCCTTTGGTTCCTTCCCTATATATGTCTCTCCCTTTGGTTCCTTCCCTATATATGTCTCTCCCTTTGGTTCCTTCCCTATATATGTCACTCCCTTTGGTTCCTTCCCTATATATGTCTCTCCCTTTGGTTCCTTCCCTATATATGTCACTCCCTTTGGTTCCTTCCCTATATATGTCACTCCCTTTGGTTCCTTCCCTATATATGTCCCTCCCTTTGGTTCCTTCCCTATATATGTCCCTCCCATTGGTTCCTTCCCTATATATGTCACTTCTTCCCTATATATGTCACTCCCTTTGGTTCCTTCCCTATATATGTCACTTCTTCTCTATATATGTCTCTCCCTTTGGTTCCTTCCCTATATATGTCACTTCTTCCCTATATATGTCACTCCCTTTGGTTCCTTCCCTATATATGTCACTCCCTTTGGTTCCTTCCCTATATATGTCTCTCCCTTTGGTTCCTTCCCTATATATGTCTCTCCCTTTGGTTCCTTCCCTATATATGTCCCTCCCTTTGGTTCCTTCCCTATATATGTCACTCCCTTTGGTTCCTTCCCTATATATGTCTCTCCCTTTGGTTCCTTTCCTATATATGTCACTCCCTTTTGTTCCTTCCCTATATATGTCACTTCTTCCCTATATATGTCACTCCCTTTGGTTCCTTCCCTATATATGTCACTTCTTCCCTATATATGTCCCTCCCTTTGGTTCCTTCCCTATATATGTCACTCCCTTTGGTTCCTTTCCTATATATATGTCACTCCCTTTGGTTCCTTCCCTATATATGTCACTTCTTCCCTATATATGTCACTCCCTTTGGTTCCTTCCCTATATATGTCACTTCTTCTCTATATATGTCTCTCCCTTTGGTTCCTTCCCTATATATGTCACTTCTTCCCTATATATGTCACTCCCTTTGGTTCCTTCCCTATATATGTCACTCCCTTTGGTTCCTTCCCTATATATGTCTCTCCCTTTGGTTCCTTCCCTATATATGTCTCTCCCTTTGGTTCCTTCCCTATATATGTCCCTCCCTTTGGTTCCTTCCCTATATATGTCACTCCCTTTGGTTCCTTCCCTATATTTGTCTCTCCCTTTGGTTCCTTTCCTATATATGTCACTCCCTTTGGTTCCTTCCCTATATATGTCACTCCTTCCCTATATATGTCTCTCCCTTTGGTTCCTTCCCTATATATGTCCCTCCCTTTGGTTCCTTCCCTATATATGTCTCTCCCTTTGGTTCCTTTCCTATATATGTCTCTCCCTTTGGTTCCTTCCCTATATATGTCACTCCCTTTGGTTCCTTCCCTATATATGTCTCTCCCTTTGGTTCCTTCCCTATATATGTCTCTCCCTTTGGTTCCTTCCCTATATATGTCACTCCTTCCCTATATATGTCACTCCCTTTGGTTCCTTCCCTATATATGTCACTCCCTTTGGTTCCTTCCCTATATATGTCACTTCTTCCCTATATATGTCACTCCCTTTGGTTCCTTCCCTATATATGTCACTTCTTCCCTATATATGTCACTCCCTTTGGTTCCTTCCCTATATATGTCACTCCCTTTGGTTCCTTCCCTATATATGTCACTCCTTCCCTATATATGTCTCTCCCTTTGGTTCCTTTCCTATATATGTCACTCCCTTTGGTTCCTTCCCTATATATGTCACTCCTTCCCTATATATGTCACTCCCTTTGGTTCCTTCCCTATATATGTCACTCCCTTTGGTTCCTTCCCTATATATGTCACTCCCTTTGGTTCCTTCCCTATATATGTCACTTCTTCCCTATATATGTCACTCCTTCCCTATATATGTCACTCCCTTTGGATCCTTCCCTATATATGTCACTTCTTCCCTATATATGTCTCTCCCTTTGGTTCCTTCCCTATATATGTCACTCCCTTTGGTTCCTTCCCTATATATGTCTCTCCCTTTGGTTCCTTCCCTATATATGTCACTCCCTTTGGTTCCTTCCCTATATATGTCCCTCCCTTTGGTTCCTTCCCTATATATGTCCCTCCCTTTGGTTCCTTCCCTATATATGTCACTCCCTTTGGTTCCTTCCCTATATATGTCACTCCCTTTGGTTCCTTCCCTATATATGTCTCTCCCTTTGGTTCCTTCCCTATATATGTCTCTCCCTTTGGTTCCTTCCCTATATATGTCTCTCCCTTTGGTTCCTTCCCTATATATGTCACTCCCTTTGGTTCCTTCCCTATATATGTCTCTCCCTTTGGTTCCTTCCCTATATATGTCACTCCCTTTGGTTCCTTCCCTATATATGTCACTCCCTTTGGTTCCTTCCCTATATATGTCCCTCCCTTTGGTTCCTTCCCTATATATGTCCCTCCCATTGGTTCCTTCCCTATATATGTCACTTCTTCCCTATATTTGTCACTCCCTTTGGTTCCTTCCCTATATATGTCACTTCTTCTCTATATATGTCTCTCCCTTTGGTTCCTTCCCTATATATGTCACTTCTTCCCTATATATGTCACTCCCTTTGGTTCCTTCCCTATATATGTCACTCCCTTTGGTTCCTTCCCTATATATGTCTCTCCCTTTGGTTCCTTCCCTATATATGTCTCTCCCTTTGGTTCCTTCCCTATATATGTCCCTCCCTTTGGTTCCTTCCCTATATATGTCACTCCCTTTGGTTCCTTCCCTATATATGTCTCTCCCTTTGGTTCCTTTCCTATATATGTCACTCCCTTTGGTTCCTTCCCTATATATGTCACTTCTTCCCTATATATGTCACTCCCTTTGGTTCCTTCCCTATATATGTCACTTCTTCCCTATATATGTCCCTCCCTTTGGTTCCTTCCCTATATATGTCACTCCCTTTGGTTCCTTTCCTATATATATGTCACTCCCTTTGGTTCCTTCCCTATATATGTCACTTCTTCCCTATATATGTCACTCCCTTTGGTTCCTTCCCTATATATGTCACTTCTTCTCTATATATGTCTCTCCCTTTGGTTCCTTCCCTATATATGTCACTTCTTCCCTATATATGTCACTCCCTTTGGTTCCTTCCCTATATATGTCACTCCCTTTGGTTCCTTCCCTATATATGTCTCTCCCTTTGGTTCCTTCCCTATATATGTCTCTCCCTTTGGTTCCTTCCCTATATATGTCCCTCCCTTTGGTTCCTTCCCTATATATGTCACTCCCTTTGGTTCCTTCCCTATATTTGTCTCTCCCTTTGGTTCCTTTCCTATATATGTCACTCCCTTTGGTTCCTTCCCTATATATGTCACTCCTTCCCTATATATGTCTCTCCCTTTGGTTCCTTCCCTATATATGTCCCTCCCTTTGGTTCCTTCCCTATATATGTCTCTCCCTTTGGTTCCTTTCCTATATATGTCTCTCCCTTTGGTTCCTTCCCTATATATGTCACTCCCTTTGGTTCCTTCCCTATATATGTCTCTCCCTTTGGTTCCTTCCCTATATATATGTCTCTCCCTTTGGTTCCTTCCCTATATATATCTCTCCCTTTGGTTCCTTCCCTTTGGTTCCTTCCCTATATATGTCACTCCCTTTGGTTCCTTCTCTATATATATCTCTCCCTTTGGTTCCTTCCCTATATATGTCACTCCCTTTGGTTCCTTCCCTATATATGTCCCTCCCTTTGGTTCCTTCCCTATTTATGTCCCTCCCATTGGTTCCTTCCCCAGGCCTCATTGTTTCTGTTTCATGTCTGTGCGTTGTTCGTGGTTCTTGTTTTATATTGTGTTGTGTTTATTTTATTAAAACATTCACTCCTTGAACATGCTTCCCGATCCTCAGCCATCATTGTTACAATATACTGTATTTTATACCATCTATTGCATCTTTGCCTATGCCGCTCTGTCATTGCTCATCCATATATTTATATGTACATATTCTCATTCAACCCTTTAGATTTGTGTGTATTAGGTAGTTGTTGGGGAATTGTTAGATTACATGTTAGATATTGCTGCACTGTCGGAAACTAGAAGCACAATATGAAAAGTGGTACTCAGTGATGTGTTCTGTTGGATTTGCCCCAAAAATAACACTTTGTATTCAGGACATAAAGTTAATTTCTTAGCTATATAAAAAATATTTTATTTTATTTTATTTATTTCACTAGGCAAGTCAGTTAAAAACAAATTCTTCAGCCAAACCCTAACGACACTGGACTGATTGTGCCGCCACCCTATGGGACACCCAATCACAGCAGGTTATGATACAGCCTGGATTCGAACCAGGCTCTGTAGTGACGCCTCTAGGACTGAGATGCAGTCTATATACAAGAGGTACCAGTACTGAGTAATGATAACTAGGCTATATACACAGGGTACCAGTACTGAGTAATGATAACTAGGCTATATACAAGGGGTACCAGTACTGAGTAATGATAACTAGGCTATATACATGGGGTACCAGTACTGAGTAATGATAACTAGGCTATATACAAGGGGTACCAGTACTGAGTAATGATAACTAGGCTATATACATGGGGTACCAGTACTGAGTAATGATAACTAGGCTATATACATGGGGTACCAGTACTGAGTAATGATAACTAGGCTATATACACAGGGTACCAGTACTGAGTAATGATAACTTGGCTATATAGAATGGGTACCAGTTCCGATAGATAAGTATTCAGAACCTTTCCTATGACACTCGAAATTGAGCTCAGGTTCATCCTGTTTCCATTGATCATCCTTGAGATGTTTCTACAACTTGATTGGAGCCCACCTGTGATAAATTCAATTGATTGGACATGATTTTGAAAGGCTCACACCTGTCTATATAAGGTCCCACAGTTCACAGTGCATGTCAGAGCAAAAACCAAGCCATGAGGCTAATGGAATTCATCATTCTTAAATGGTCAGGGAGGTGATAAAGAACTCGATGGTCACTCTGACAGAGCTCCAGAGTTCCTCTGTGAAGATGGGAAAACCTTCCAGAAAGACAACCATCTCTGCAGCACTCCACCAATCAGGCCTTTATGGTAAACTGGCCAGACAGAAGCCACTCTTCAGTGAAAGGCACATGACAGCCGAGTTAGAGTTTGCCAAATGGCACCTAAAGACTCTTAGACCATGAGAAACAAGATTGAACTCTTTGTCCTGAAAGCTAAGGGTCATGTCTGGAGGAAACCTGGCACCATCCCCACGGTGAAGCATGGTGGTGGCAGCATCATGTTGTAGGGATATTTTTCAGCGGCAGGAACTGGGAGACTAGTCAGGATCAAGGGAAAGATGAACGGAACAATGTACAGAGAGATCCAGAGCGGTCAGGACCTCAGACTGGGACGGAGGATCACCTTCCGACAGGACAACAACCCTAAGCACACAGCCACGACAACACAGGAGTGGCTTCAGGACAAGTCTCTAAATGCGCTTGAGTGGCCCAGCCAGCACCCGGATTTGAACCCGATCTAACATCTATGGAGAGACCTGAAAATAGCTGTGCAGCAACGCTCCCCATCCAACCTGACAGTGCTTGAGAGGAGCTGCAGAGAAGAATGGGAGAAACTCCCCAATTACAGGTGTGCCAAACTTGTAGCATCATACCCAGGAAGACGCAATGCTGTAATCGCTGACAAAGGTGCTTCAACAAAGTGCTGAGTAAAGAGTCTGAATACTTACTTTTTTATATATATTTGTTATTAGCAAACATTTCTAAAAACCAGTTTTTTACTTTGTCATTATGGGGTATTGTGTGCAGATTGATTAGGGAGGGAGGGAACAATTTAATCAATTTTAGAATAAGGCTGTAACGTAACAAATTGTGGAACAAGTCAAGGGGTCTGAATACTTTCCCGAAAGGCACTGTAGGTAGGGATGATGTGACTAGGCAACAGATAATACCCTGAGGTAGCAGAGAGTCAATGACTTGAGTGGCTGGAGTCTTTTTTTATACATTCTTTTGTACTTTTTACCCCTTTTTTGACCCCAAATTCGTGGTATCCAATTGGTAGTTACAGTCTTGTCCCATCGCTGCAACTCCCGTACGGACTCGGGAGAGGCGAAGGTCGAGAGCCAGCCTCCGAAACACGACTCTGCCAAGCTGCACCGCTTCTTGACACACTGCTCGTTTAACCCGGAAGCCAACAGAACCAAATGTGTCGAAACAAGCGTGCATGCGCACGGCCAACACAAGAGTCGCTAGAGCTTGATGGGACAAGGACAACCAGGCCGGCCAAACCCTGCCCTAACCTGGGTGAAGCTAGGCCAATTGTGCACCGCCTCATGGGTCTCCCAGCTAGATCCTTTGACAATTCTTTAGGGCCTTTCTGTGACACCGCCTGGTATAGAGGTCCTGGATGGCAGGAAGCTCGGCCCCAGTGATGTACATGGTTGACAGCATTACCCTCTGTAGCGCCTTGAAGTCAGATGCCAAGCAGTTGCCATACCAGGCGGTGATGCTCTCGATGGTGCAGCTGTATTTTTCTTTTTGAGGATCTGACCTTTTCAGCCTCCTGAGGGGGAAGAGGCGTTGTCGTGCCCCCTTCACGACTGTGTTGGTGTGCTTGGACCGTGATAATTCCTTACAGAGGAACTTGTAGTTCTCGACCCGCTCCACTACAGGCCTGTTCGATGTGAATGGGGGTGTGCTCGTCCCTCCGTTTCCTGTGGTCCACGATCAGCTCCAATAGGCTGCCTCATCGTCGTTGGTGATCAGGCCTACCACCGTCGTGTCCTCAGTAAACTTGGTGTTGGAGACATGCACGGTCATGCAGTCGTGGGTGAATAGGGAGTACAGGAGGGGACTAAGCACGCACCCTTTAGAGGCCCCCTTGTTAATGGTCAGCGTGGCGGATGTGTTGTTGACCACCTGGTGTTGGCCCGTCAGGAAATCCAGGATCCAGTTGCAGATGGAGGTTTTCAGTCCCAGGGTCCTTACCTTAGTGATGAGTTTGGAGGACACTATGGTGTTGAACGATAAGCTGTAGTCAATGAACAGAATTCTCACATAGGTGTTCCTCTTGTCCAAGTGGGAGAGGACAGTGTGGAGTGCAATAGAGATTGCATCCGTTGAGGCGGTATGTGAATAGGAGTGGGTCCAGGGAGTCTGGGGTGATGGTGTTGATGTGAGTCATGACCAGCCTTTAAAAGCATTTCATGGCTACAGATGTGAGTGCTTACGGGGTGAAAGTCATTTAGACAGGTTACCATGGAGTTCTTGAGCACAGGGACTATGGTGGTCTGCTTGAAACATGTAGGTATTACAGAGTGGGTCAGGGAGAGGTTGAAAATGTCTGTGAAGAAAATAAAAATGTCACCAGCGGCTAAATCCTGCATGGCAGCCAACCGAGGATGAAATATAATGAAATATTCCCACCTACTGTATCAGGCCCACAGAGAGAGATGTGGGAGAGAAAGAGAGCGAGAGAGAGAGCGAGAGAGATGTGGGAGAGAAAGTTATAGAGAAAGAGAGCGAGAGCGAGAGGGGGGAGAGAGATGTGGGAGAGAAAGTTAGAGAGAAAGAGAGCGAGAGCAAGAGACAGGGGGAGAGAAAGTTAGAGAGAAAGAGAGCGAGAGACAGGGGGAGAGAGATGTGGGAGAGAAAGTTAGAGAGAAAGAGAGCGAGAGACAGGGGGAGAGAGATGTGGGAGAGAAAGTTAGAGAGAAATAGAGCGAGAGAGAGAGAGACAGAGAGACAGAGAGACATAGAGAGATAGAGACAGAGAGAGAGAGAGAGAGAAAGAGAGAGAGACAGAGAGAGAGAGAGAGACAGAGAGAGAGAGAGAGAGAGCAGAGAGAGAGAGAGAGAGAGAGAGAGAGAGCAGAGAGAGAGAGAGAGAGAGAAAGCAGAGAGAGCAGAGAGAGAGAGGTCGCAACTACAACCTATTTATTGCCTTATCTCCCTAATCTTACCTCATTTGCATATTCTTTATATAGACTTTTCTATTGTATTATTGACTGTATGTTTGTTTATCCCATGTGTAACTCTGTGTTGTTTGTGTCACACTGCTTTGCTTTATCTTGTCCAGGTCGCAGTTGTAAATGAGAACTTGTTCTCAACTGGCCTACCTGGTTAAATAAAGGTGAATTATATATATTTTTAATGTTGATCATTATCTCTGTGGTAGGTAGGTGATGGTTTCAGTAGTTGATCATTATCTTTGTGGTAGGTAGGTGATGGTTTCAGTAGTTGATCATTATCTCTGTGGTAGGTAGGTGACGGTTTCAGTAGTTGATCATTATCTCTGTGTTAGGTAGGTGATGGTTTCAATAGTTGATCATTATCTCTGTGGTAGGTAGGTGATGGTTTCAGTAGTTGATCATTATCTCTGTGGTAGGTAGGTGACGGTTTCAGTAGTTGATCATTATCTCTGTGGTAGGTAGGTGATGGTTCCAGTAGTTGATCATTATCTCTGTGGTAGGTAGGTGATGGTTTCATTAGTTGATCATTATCTCTGTGGTAGGTAAGTAATGGTTTCAGTAGTTGATCATTATCTCTGTGGTAGGTAGGTGATGGTTTCAGTAGTTGATCATTATCTCTGTGGTAGGTAAGTGATGGTTTCAGTAGTTGATCATTATCTCTGTGGTAGGTAAGTGATGGTTTCAGTAGTTGATCATTATCTCTGTGGTAGGTAGGTGATGGTTTCAGTAGTTGATCATTATCTCTGTGGTAGGTAGGTGATGGTTTCATAAGTAGATCATTATCTCTGTGGTAGGTAGGTAATGGTTTCAGTAGTTGATCATTATCTCTGTGGTAGGTAGGTGATGGTTTCATAAGTAGATCATTATCTCTGTGGTAGGTAGGTAATGGTTTCAGTAGTTGATCATTATCTCTGTGGTAGGTAGGTGATGGTTTCAGTAGTTGATCATTATCTCTGTGGTAGGTAGGTAATGGTTTCAGTAGTTGATCATTATCTCTGTGGTAGGTAGGTGATGGTTTCATAAGTAGATCATTATCTCTGTGGTAGGTAGGTGATGGTTTCATAAGTAGATCATTATCTCTGTGGTAGGTAGGTGATGGTTTCATAAGTAGATCATTATCTCTGTGGTAGGTAGGTAATGGTTTCATAAGTAGATCATTATCTCTGTGGTAGGTAGGTGATGGTTTTAGTAGTTGATCATTATCTCTGTGGTAGGTAGGTGATGGTTTCATAAGTAGATCATTATCTCTGTGGTAGGTAGGTAATGGTTTCATAAGTAGATCATTATCTCTGTGGTAGGTAGGTGATGGTTTCATAAGTAGATCATTATCTCTGTGGTAGGTAGGTGATGGTTTCATAAGTAGATCATTATCTCTGTGGTAGGTAGGTGATGGTTTCATAAGTAGATCATTATCTCTGTGGTAGGTAGGTGATGGTTTCAGTAGTTGATCATTATCTCTGTGGTAGGTAGGTAATGGTTTCAGTAGTTGATCATTATCTCTGTGGTAGGTAGGTGATGGTTTCATAAGTAGATCATTATCTCTGTGGTAGGTAGGTGATGGTTTCATAAGTAGATCATTATCTCTGTGGTAGGTAGGTGATGGTTTCAGTAGTAGATCATTATCTCTGTGGTAAGTAGGTGATGGTTTCATAAGTAGATCATTATCTCTGTGGTAGGTAGGTGATGGTTTCATAAGTAGATCATTATCTCTGTGGTAGGTAGGTGATGGTTTCAGTAGTTGATCATTATCTCTGTGGTAGGTAGGTGATGGTTTCATAAGTAGATCATTATCTCTGTGGTAGGTAGGTGATGGTTTCATAAGTAGATCATTATCTCTGTGGTAGGTAGGTGATGGTTTCATAAGTAGATCATTATCTCTGTGGTAGGTAGGTGATGGTTTCAGTAGTAGATCATTATCTCTGTGGTAGGTAGGTAATGGTTTCAGTAGTTGATCATTATCTCTGTGGTAGGTAGGTAATGGTTTCAGTAGTAGATCATTATCTCTGTGGTAGGTAGGTAATGGTTTCAGTAGTAGATCATTATCTCTGTGGTAGGTAGGTAATGGTTTCAGTAGTAGATCATTATCTCTGTGGTAGGTAGGTAATGGTTTCAGTAGTAGATCATTATCTCTGTGGTAGGTAGGTAATGGTTTCAGTAGTAGATCATTATCTCTGTGGTAGGTAGGTGATGGTTTCAGTAGTAGATCATTATCTCTGTGGTAGGTAGGTGATGGTTTCAGTAGCTGATCATTATCTCTGTGGTAGGTAGGTAATGGTTTCAGTAGTAGATCATTATCTCTGTGGTAGGTAGGTGATGGTTTCAGTAGTTGATCATTATCTCTGTGGTAGGTAGGTAATGGTTTCATAAGTAGATCATTATCTCCGTGGTAGGTAGGTAATGGTTTCAGTAGTAGATCATTATCTCTGTGGTAGGTAGGTGATGGTTTCAGTAGTTGATCATTATCTCTGTGGTAGGTAGGTGATGGTTTCAGTAGTTGATCATTATCTCTGTGGTAGGTAGGTGATGGTTTCATTAGTTGATCATTATCTCTGTGGTAGGTGAAGGAGACACATCTCTTTGTCACAAGAAGACTCAAAGTGCATCCAAAATGGCGCCCTATTTCTTACCCAGTGACCTACGTTTGACCAGGGCATAGGTGCTGGTCAACAGTAGTGACTGCCAGCAATTCACCAGGGTTGTATTCATTAGTGCACAGCAACAGAAAATAAAAACAAAGGGTTTGGTATTGTACAAGTTGTACGGGTCCCCGTTTAGGCTCTTTTGCTTCCGTTTCGTTCCTAGTGAATATGAGCGAGCAACCAATCAGGTCATCAGCAACATTCAGATGGAGCATAATGAAGGCTACCCTGTGATCCAGCCTCCAGCCAAAATGACATTTACCTGATTACTGCCAGCACAATTCAACTCAATTTGACATCTCTATGGAAACTCGTTTTCCTATTTACTAGCAGTAATGCACTTAGTCAGAGCTTTTGTTACCAAACGAGCAGAGACAGAGCAACCCACAACTCTTGGAATGCGGCTAGGTTCTGTTTTAAAGCGATATTTCGGGGTTAACTCCTAAACAGCTAGTTACTTCAGGGTTAACTCCTAAACAGCTAGAGTTACTTCAGGGTTAACTCCTAAACAGCTAGAGTTACTTCAGGGTTAACTCCTAAACAGCTAGAGTTACTTCAGGGTTAACTCCTAAACAGCTAGAGTTACTTCAGGGTTAACTCCTAAACAGCTAGAGTTACTTCAGGGTTAACTCCTAAACAGCTAGAGTTACTTCAGGGTTAACTCCTAAACAGCTAGAGGTACTTCAGGGTTAACTCCTAAACAGCTAGAGTTACTTCAGGGTTAACTCCTAAACAGCTAGAGTTACTTCAGGGTTAACTCCTAAACAGCTAGAGTTACTTCAGGGTTAACTCCTAAACAGCTAGAGTTACTTCCGGGTTAACTCCTAAACAGCTAGAGTTACTTCAGGGTTAACTCCTAAACAGCTAGAGTTACTTCAGGGTTAACTCCTAAACAGCTAGAGGTACTTCAGGGTTAACTCCTAAACAGCTAGAGTTACTTCAGGGTTAACTCCTAAACAGCTAGAGTTACTTCAGGGTTAACTCCTAAACAGCTAGAGTTACTTCAGGGTTAACTCCTAAACAGCTAGTTACTTCAGGGTTAACTCCTAAACAGCTAGAGTTACTTCAGGGTTAACTCCTAAACAGCTAGAGGTACTTCAGGGTTAACTCCTAAACAGCTAGAGTTACTTCAGGGTTAACTCCTAAACAGCTAGAGTTACTTCAGGGTTAACTCCTAAACAGCTAGAGTTACTTCAGGGTTAACTCCTAAACAGCTAGAGTTACTTCAGGGTTAACTCCTAAACAGCTAGAGTTACTTCAGGGTTAACTCCTAAACAGCTAGAGTTACTTCAGGGTTAACTCCTAAACAGCTAGAGGTACTTCAGGGTTAACTCCTAAACAGCTAGAGTTACTTCAGGGTTAACTCCTAAACAGCTAGAGTTACTTCAGGGTTAACTCCTAAACAGCTAGAGTTACTTCAGGGTTAACTCCTAAACAGCTAGAGTTACTTCCGGGTTAACTCCTAAACAGCTAGAGTTACTTCAGGGTTAACTCCTAAACAGCTAGAGTTACTTCAGGGTTAACTCCTAAACAGCTAGAGGTACTTCAGGGTTAACTCCTAAACAGCTAGAGTTACTTCAGGGTTAACTCCTAAACAGCTAGAGTTACTTCAGGGTTAACTCCTAAACAGCTAGAGTTACTTCAGGGTTAACTCCTAAACAGCTAGTTACTTCAGGGTTAACTCCTAAACAGCTAGAGTTACTTCAGGGTTAACTCCTAAACAGCTAGAGGTACTTCAGGGTTAACTCCTAAACAGCTAGAGTTACTTCAGGGTTAACTCCTAAACAGCTAGAGTTACTTCAGGGTTAACTCCTAAACAGCTAGAGTTACTTCAGGGTTAACTCCTAAACAGCTAGAGTTACTTCAGGGTTAACTCCTAAACAGCTAGAGTTACTTCAGGGTTAACTCCTAAACAGCTAGAGTTACTTCAGGGTTAACTCCTAAACAGCTAGAGTTACTTCAGGGTTAACTCCTAAACAGCTAGAGTTACTTCAGGGTTAACTCCTAAACAGCTAGAGTTACTTCAGGGTTAACTCCTAAACAGCTAGAGTTACTTCAGGGTTAACTCCTAAACAGCTAGAGTTACTTCAGGGTTAACTCCTAAACAGCTAGAGTTACTTCAGGGTTAACTCCTAAACAGCTAGAGTTACTTCAGGGTTAACTCCTAAACAGCTAGAGTTACTTCAGGGTTAACTCCTAAACAGCTAGAGTTACTTCAGGGTTAACTCCTAAACAGCTAGAGTTACTTCAGGGTTAACTCCTAAACAGCTAGAGGTACTTCAGGGTTAACTCCTAAACAGCTAGAGGTACTTCAGGGTTAACTCCTAAACAGCTAGAGTTACTTCAGGGTTAACTCCTAAACAGCTAGAGTTACTTCAGGGTTAACTCCTAAACAGCTAGAGTTACTTCAGGGTTAACTCCTAAACAGCTAGAGTTACTTCAGGGTTAACTCCTAAACAGCTAGAGTTACTTCAGGGTTAACTCCTAAACAGCTAGAGGTACTTCAGGGTTAACTCCTAAACAGCTAGAGTTACTTCAGGGTTAACTCCTAAACAGCTAGAGGTACTTCAGGGTTAACTCCTAAACAGCTAGAGTTACTTCAGGGTTAACTCCTAAACAGCTAGAGTTACTTCAGGGTTAACTCCTAAACAGCTAGAGTTACTTCAGGGTTAACTCCTAAACAGCTAGAGTTACTTCAGGGTTAACTCCTAAACAGCTAGAGTTACTTCAGGGTTAACTCCTAAACAGCTAGAGGTACTTCAGGGTTAACTCCTAAACAGCTAGAGTTACTTCAGGGTTAACTCCTAAACAGCTAGAGTTACTTCAGGGTTAACTCCTAAACAGCTAGAGTTACTTCAAGGTTAACTCCTAAACAGCTAGAGTTACTTCAGGGTTAACTCCTAAACAGCTAGAGGTACTTCAGGGTTAACTCCTAAACAGCTAGAGTTACTTCAGGGTTAACTCCTAAACAGCTAGAGTTACTTCAGGGTTAACTCCTAAACAGCTAGAGTTACTTCAGGGTTAACTCCTAAACAGCTAGAGTTACTTCAGGGTTAACTCCTAAACAGCTAGAGGTACTTCAGGGTTAACTCCTAAACAGCTAGAGTTACTTCAGGGTTAACTCCTAAACAGCTAGGTTCAGGGTTAACTCCTAAACAGCTAGAGTTACTTCAGGGTTAACTCCTAAACAGCTAGAGTTACTTCAGGGTTAACTCCTAAACAGCTAGGTTCAGGGTTAACTCCTAAACAGCTAGAGGTACTTCAGGGTTAACTCCTAAACAGCTAGAGTTACTTCAGGGTTAACTCCTAAACAGCTAGAGTTACTTCAGGGTTAACTCCTAAACAGCTAGAGTTACTTCAGGGTTAACTCCTAAACAGCTAGAGGTACTTCAGGGTTAACTTCTAAACAGCTAGGTTCAGGGTTAACTCCTAAACAGCTAGGTTTCAGGGTTAACTCTCAATCCTAAACAGCTAGGTTGCACTTCCTCAGACTCAGATGAACTTGTAGATGCCATTTCTGTATGTCTCTGTATCCAGTATGAAAGAAGTGAAAGGTTGTTTCGCGAGCCAATGCTAACTAGGATGAGGGAAATGACTCTGGGGAAGTAGATATGGGGCCTCATTGGCAAAATCCCATAGTATCTCTTTACATAAACATCTCTAGGTCGCATCTCAATTGTCTGTGTTTTCTTCCACTCCTCCCTCTAGGTCGCATCTCAATTGTCTGTGTTTTCTTCCACTCGTCCCTCTAGGTCGCATCTCAATTGTCTGTGTTTTCTTCCACTCCTCCCTCTAGGTCGCATCTCAATTGTCTGTGTTTTCTTCCACTCCTCCCTCTAGGTCGCATCTCAATTGTCTGTGTTTTCTTCCACTCCTCCCTCTAGGTCGCATCTCAATTGTCTGTGTTTTCTTCCACTCCTCCCTCTAGGTCGCATCTCAATTGTCTGTGTTTTCCTCCACTCCTCCCTCTAGGTCGCATCTCAATTGTCTGTGTTTTCTTCCACTCCTCCCTCTAGGTCGCATCTCAATTGTCTGTGTTTTCTTCCACTCCTCCCCTCAATGTTAAATAAACACCTCTAGGTCCACAATACAGCGTAGTATCAGAGACAACAACAAAAAATGATCCTCTATGTGTCATAATTAGACAGACAGAAGTCGTCTTGCTGATATGGTTCATTACGATAAGTAACCTTATCTTACCTTACCTACTAGAGAAATGTCAAGTGACAAATAAGTCTCTCTCTCATCTGCCTAGAGAGCTCTTTGTCGACGCCCTTGTTAAGGTCAACGGCACCAGGAACTTTACCCAGTGCAAGGGCATTTCAGACAAAAAAACTGCTTTCCTCGGCCAGGAGGATGAATCTTGGCTGCAAGTGGATGTTCCAGCAAGACAATGTTCCAGCAAGACAATGTTCCCCTAAGCACCCTCTCTGCTTGGTTCCTCCCTCCCTCCCTCTCTGCTCGGTTCCTCCCTCCCCCTCTGCTCCCCTCTGCTCGGTTCCTTCCTCCCTCCCTCTCTGCTCGGTTCCTCCCTCCCCCTCTGCTCCCCTCTGCTCGGTTCCTCCCTCCCCCTCTGCTCCCCTCTGATTGGTTCCTCCCTCCCTCCCTCTCTGCTCAGTCCCTACCTCCCTCTCTGCTCACCTCTGCTCGGTTCCTCCCTCCCCCTCTGCTCCCCTCTGCTCGGTTCCTCCCTCCCTCTCTGCTCAGTCCCTACCTCCCTCTCTGCTCACCTCTGCTCGGTTCCTCCCTCCCCCTCTGCTCCCCTCTGCTCGGTTCCTCCCTCCCCCTCTGCTCCCCTCTGCTCGGTTCCTCCCTCCCCCTCTGCTCCCCTAACTCGGCTGACTTTCTCCCTGCCAGCTCCCTCTCTGCTCAGTCCCTACCTCCCTCTCTGCTCCCCTCTGCTCCCCTCTGCTCGGTTCCTACCTCCCTCTCTGCTCCCCTCTGCTCGGTTCCTCCCTCCCTCTCTGCTCCCCTCTGCTCGGTTCCTCCCTCCCCCTCTGCTCCCCTCGCTCGGCTGACTGCCTCCCTGCCAGCTCCCTGTATAGTGGACTAAACAGTAGCTGGACCAAGACAACACTCCTGAGTCCTGTCCTATCCTTCCACACAACACAAACACTCCTGAGTCCTGTCCTACGGGAGTTGTAGCGATGGGACAAGATAGTAGCTACTAAAACAATTGGATACCACGCAATTGGGGAGAAAAGGGGGTAAAATTAAAAAAGAAAGGAAAAAAACAGAAAAAAAGAAAGAGGAGAGTAGAGAGATGAGAGTAGAGAGAGGAGAGAAGAGAGAGGAGAGTAGAGAGAGGAGAGAAGAGAGAGGAGAGTAGAGAGAGGAGAGGAGAGAAAGGAGAGGAGAGAGAGGAGAGTAGAGAGAGGAGAGTAGAGAGAGGAGAGGAGAGAGAGGAGAGTAGAGAGAGGAGAGTAGAGAGAGGAGAGTAGAGAGAGGAGAGTAGAGAGATGAGAGTAGAGAGAGGAGAGTACAGAGAGGAGAGGAGAGAGAGGAGAGTAGAGAGAGGAGAGGAGAGAGAGGAGAGGAGAGAAAGGAGAGGAGAGAGAGGAGAGTAGAGAGGAGAGGAGAGAGAGGAGAGTAGAGAGATGAGAGTAGAGAGAGGAGAGAGAGGAGAGGAGAGAGAGGAGAGTAGAGAGAGGAGAGTAGAGAGGAGAGAGAGGAGAGGAGAGAGAGGAGAGAAGAGAGAGGAGAGAGAGGAGAGAGAGGAGAGTAGAGAGAAGAGAGTAGAGAGAGGAGAGAGAGGAGAGGAGAGAGAGGAGAGTAGAGAGAGGAGAGGAGAGAGAGGAGAGTAGAGAGAGGAGAGGAGAGAGAGGAGAGTAGAGAGAGGAGAGTAGAGAGAGGAGAGGAGAGAGAGGAGAGTAGAGAGAGGAGAGGAGAGAGAGGAGAGAAGAGAGAGGAGAGTAGAGAGAGGAGAGTAGAGAGAGGAGAGGAGAGAGAGGAGAGGAGAGAGAGGAGAGGAGAGAGAGGAGAGTAGAGAGGAGAGAGAGGGGAGGAGAGAGAGGAGAGAAGAGAGAGGAGAGTAGAGAGAGGAGAGGAGAGAGAGGAGAGTAGAGAGAGGAGAAAAGAGTAGAGAGAGGAGAGTAGAGAGAGGAGAGGAGAGAGAGGAGAGTAGAGAGAGGAGAGGAGAGTAGAGAGAGGAGAGAAGAGAGAGGAGAGTAGAGAGAGGAGAGGAGAGTAGAGAGAGGAGAGGAGAGTAGAGAGAGGAGAGTAGAGAGAGGAGAGTAGAGAGATGAGAGGAGAGGAGAGAGAGGAAAGTAGAGAGAGGAGAGTAGAGAGAGGAGAGGACAGAGAGGAGAGGAGTAGAGAAAGAGGAGAGTAGAGAGAGAAGAGTAGAGAGAGGAGAGGAGAGGAGAGAGAGGAGAGGAGAGAGAGGAGAGTAGAGAGAGGAGTAGAGAGTAGAAAGAGGAGAGTAGTGAGAGGAGAGCGGAGTGGAGAGTAGAGAGTAGAGAAGGAAGAGTAGAGAAGGGAGAGTAGAGAAGGGAGAGTAGAGAGTAGAGAGGGGAGAGTAGAGAGGGGAGAGTAGAGAGGGGAGAGTAGAGAAGGGAGAGTAGAGAGTAGAGAGGGGAGAGAAGAGAGGGGAGAGTAGAGAGGGGAGAGTAGAGAGGGGAGAGTAGAAAGAGGAGCGTAGAGAAGTTACACAACTGGCATCCTGTTACTGTCCTATACCATACTGTCATCCCTGTTACTGTACTGTCATCCCTGTTACTGTACTGTCATCTCTGTTACTGTACTGTCATCCCTGTTACAGTCCTATACCGTACTGTCATCCCTGTTACAGTCCTATACCGTACTGTCATCCCTGTTACTGTACTGTCATCCTTGTTACTGTCCTATACCGTACTTGTTACCGTACTGTCATCCCTGTTACAGTCCTATACCATACTGTCATCTCTGTTACCGTACTGTCATCCCTGTTACAGTCCTATACCATACTGTCATCTCTGTTACCGTACTGTCATCCCTGTTACAGTCCTATACCATACTGTCATCCCTGTTACTGTACTGTCATCCTTGTTACTGTCCTATACCGTACTGTCATCCCTGTCACAGTCCTATACAGTACTGTCATTCCTGTTACTGTACTGTCATCCGTTACTGTACTGTCATCCCTGTTACTGTCCTATACCGTACTGTCATCCCTGTTACTTCACTGTCATCCCTGTTACTGTCCTATACCGTACTGTCATCCCTGTTACTGTACTGTCATCCCTGTTACTGTCCTATACCGTACTGTCATCCCTATTACTGTACTGTCATCCCTGTTACTGTCCTATACCGTACTGTCATCCCTGTTACTGTCATCCCTGTTACTGCACTGTCATCCCTGTTACTGAACTGTCATCCCTGTTACTGTCCTATACTGTACTGTCATTCCTGTTACTGTCCTAAACCGTACTGTCATCCCTGTTACAGTCCTATACTGTACTGTCATCCCTGTTACTGTACTGTCATCCCTGTTACTGTACTGCCATCTCTGTTACTGTCCCATACCGTACTGTCATCCCTGTTACTGTCCCATACCGTACTGTCATCCCTGTTACTGTACTGTAATCCCTGTTACTGTACTGTCATCCTTGTTACTGTCCTATACTGTATTGTCATCTCTGTTACTGTACTGTCATCCCTGTTACTGTACTGTCATCTCTGTTACTGTCCCATACTGGACTTTCATCCCTGTTACAGTCCTATACTGTACTGTCATCCCTGTTACTGTACTGTCATCCCTGTTACTGTCCTATACCATACTGTCATCCCTGTTACTGTACTGTCATCCCTGTTACTGTCCTATGCCGCACTGTAATCCCTGTTACTGTACTGTCATCCCTGTTACTGTCCTATACCGTACTGTCATCCCTGTTACTGTCCTATACCATACTGTCATCCCTGTTACAGTCCTATACAGTACTGTCATCCCTGTACCGTACTGTTATCCCTGTTACTTCACTGTCATCCTTGATACTGTCCTATACTGTACTGTTATCCCTGTTACAGTCCTATACAGTACTGTCATCCCTGTTACTGTACTGTCATCCCTGTTACTGTCCTATACCGTACTGTCATCCCTGTTACTGTCCTATACCGTACTGTCATCCCTGTTACTGTCCTATAATGTACTGTCATCCCTGTTACTGTCCTATACCGTACTGTCATCCCTGTTACTGTCCTATACCGTACTGTCATCCCTGTTACTGTCCTATACCGTACTGTCATCCCTGTTATTGTACTGTCATCCCTGTTACTGTAGTCATCCCTGTTACTGTCCTATACTGTACTGTCATCCCTGTGACTGTCAACCCTGTCATCCCTGTTACTGTACTGTCATCCCTGTTACTCTCCTGTCATCCCTGTTACTGTCCTGTCATCCCTGTTACTGTACTGTCATCCCTGTTACTCACCTGTCATCCCTGTTACTGTCCTATACCGTACTGTCATCCCTGTTACTGTCCTATACCGTACTGTCATCCCTGTTACTTTCCTATAATGTACTGTCATCCCTGTTACTGTCCTATACCGTACTGTCATCCCTGTTACTGTCCTATACCGTACTGTCATCCCTGTTATTGTACTGTCATCCCTGTTACTGTACTGTCATCCCTGTTACTGTCCTATACTGTACTGTCATCCCTGTGACTGTCATCACTGTCATCCCTGTTACTCTCCTGTCATCCCTGTTACTCTCCTGTCATCTCTGTTACTGTACTGTCATCCTTGTTACTGTCCTATACTGTAATGTCATCCCTGTTACTGTCCTATACCGTACTGTCATCCCTGTTACTGTACTGTCATCCCTGTTACTGTCCTATACCGTACTGTCATCCCTGTCGCTGTACTGTCATCCCTGTTACTGTCCTATACCATACTGTCATCCCTGTTACTTTACTGTCATCCCTGTTCCTGTACTGTCATCTCTGTTACTGTCCTATACCGTACTGTCATCCCTGTTCCTGTACTGTCATCTCTGTTACTGTCCTATACCGTACTGTCATCCCTGTTACTGTCCTATATAGTACTGTCATCCCTGTTACTGTACTGTCATCCCTGTTACTGTACTGTAATCCCTGTTACTGTACTGTCATCCCTGTTACTGTCCTATACCGTACTGTCATCCCTGTTACTGTACTGTCATCCCTGTTACTGTACTGTCATCCATGTTACCTCACTGTCATCCCTGTTACTGTACTGTCTTCCCTGTTACTGTACTGTCATCCCTGTTACTCTACTGTCATCCCTGTTACCGTACTGTCATCCCTGTTATTTCACTGTCATCCCTGTTACTGAACTGTCATCCCTGTTACTGTACTGTCATCCCTGTTACCGTACTTTCATCCCTGTTACTGTACTGTCATCCCTGTTACTGTACTGTCATCCCTGTTACCGTACTGTCATCCCTGTTACTGTACTGTATGTCACAACTGTCACATAGTATCACTCGCTATTATTTTTACAGTTTTTTGACTAATAGCTGAAGTGCAAAATCATTTAGTGCCAAATCTTAACTTGAGATATGTAACATACGAGTTCCGTGTGAATCTGAAACAAGGTTTTGGGCCCGTGATGTTAGTGTAAACGTACACACTAGAGTACTACTGTACGTTGGCAGGTGAACAACAACTGAACTGGCCCTTATAACAACTATAAAACTATATTGATTAATGCTTTGTCATCACAACCCATTGTTGAGGCAACAGTGGATGTGTTAGTGATATAAACAGTGTATGTATTAGTGATATAAACAGTGTTTGTATTAGTGATATAAACAGTGGATGTATTAGTGATATAAACAGTGTTTGTATTAGTGATATAAACAGTGGATGTATTAGTGATATAAACAGTGTATGTATTAGTGATATAAACAGTGTATGTATTAGTGATATAAACAGTGTATGTATTAGTGATATAAACAGTGTTTGTATTAGTGATATAAACAGTGGATGTATTAGTGATATAAACAGTGTTTGTATTAGTGATATAAACAGTGTTTGTATTAGTGATATAAACAGTGGATGTATTAGTGATATAAACAGTGGATGTATTAGTGATATAAACAGTGTATGTTTAGTGATATAAACAGTGTATGTATTAGTGATATAAACAGTGTTTGTATTAGTGATATAAACAGTGTTTGTATTAGTGATATAAACAGTGTATGTATTAGTGATATAAACAGTGTATGTATTAGTGATATAAACAGTGTTTGTATTAGTGATATAAACAGTGTTTGTATTAGTGATATAAACAGTCGATGTATTAGTGATATAAACAGTGTATGTATTAGTGATATAAACAGTGGATGTATTAGTGATATAAACAGTGTTTGTATTAGTGATATAAACAGTGTATGTATTAGTGATATAAACAGTGTATGTATTAGTGATATAAACAGTGTTTGTATTAGTGATATAAACAGTGTTTGTATTAGTGATATAAACAGTGTATGTATTAGTGATATAAACAGTCGATGTATTAGTGATATAAACAGTGTATGTATTAGTGATATAAACAGTGGATGTATTAGTGATATAAACAGTGTTTGTATTAGTGATATAAACAGTGTATGTATTAGTGATATAAACAGTGTATGTATTAGTGATATAAACAGTGTTTGTATTAGTGATATAAACAGTGTTTGTATTAGTGATATAAACAGTGTATGTATTAGTGATATAAACAGTGTTTGTATTAGTGATATAAACAGTGGATGTATTAGTGATATAAACAGTGTTTGTATTAGTGATATAAACAGTGTATGTATTAATGATATAAACAGTGGATGTATTAGTGATATAAACAGTGTTTGTATTAGTGATATAAACAGTGGATGTATTAGTGATATAAACAGTGGATGTATTAGTGATATAAACAGTGTATGTGTAACAGATAAGAAACAACCGGAAGAAATAAGGCAGTAATTCACTTCAAGCTCCCTGAGACTGATTCATAGGAACAACTGGGACATTTTTACATGAAGACAATGCTGTGTTCCAAATGGCACCCTCTGGTCTAAAGTAGTGCACTATATAGGGAATAGGGTTCCATAGGGCTCTGGTCTAAAGTAGTGCACTATATATAGGGAATAGGGTTCCATAGGGCTCTGGTCTAAAGTAGTGCACTACATAGGGAATAGGGTTCCACAGGGCTCTGGCCTAAAGTAGTGCACTACATAGGGAATAGGGTTCCATAGGGCTCTGGTCTAAAGTAGTGCACTACATAGGGAATAGGGTTCCATATGGCTCTGGTCTAAAGTAGTGCACTATGTAGGAAATATGATGCCATTTGGGACACAACCATGGTCAGAGAGGGATGATTACTGGAGCTGTAGTTTATCATAGGACAGGAGTGAGACGACTAATTGGCAAAAGCATTGAGCTTCTAAATGATATTATTGTCTACATGTCAGAACCTGGGTGGGACCTGGGGGGGGGGGGGGGGGGGGGGGGGGGGGGGGAATAGGACCTGGTACAAGTACTGACATTAATTTAAAACAGGAAAAAGGCTGTAATTTCACTCGTAAATTAATTAAGATTAGACATCATTCAAAACCACTGCAGAAGGTTTAGAGATTTAGTGAGAGTTTTCTAAACCCTAATATTCCCGAGAAGTGACACTTATCAACATCAACTGAATGGATTAACATCAATATCATCCCTAGTCTGTGATGGGTTATCCTCTGTGAATAGATTATGACACATGGAGAGATATGACAGAGAAAAAAACTATTAATTTAGTTTTCTGCATCGTACACACACACACACACACACACAAACACAAACAGCGCGAGAGAGAGAACGCAAATGAATAACCCTTTTTCTATACATGCTTAGTTTAAAAAAAATAATCTACATATTTTTCAATGCATTGTTTTGCAAGGTGCAGATCTCGATGAAGATGTAGCTGGTTTCCCACTGGCTACCATCAGTGGGCTGGGTTGGAAGAGTATGACTCACAGTCTACGGTAGGGTTAGTGATGACTCATGAGCGCAAAACGTTGCAGAAATGTAGCAAAATGTGCAAATTGGAACAATGTATCTTGAAGAACACTTATGGCAACAATGTAACGAACAATGTAACAACGTAAGATTCTAGAATTCGCACTTACATTATAACACTGCTCGCGACTCAAATCTTGTTTGCCGGTGTCTGCTGCCTAGCCGATGTTTCTTTACCACTGAAACGATCCATCTTCACAACCTATGGAAAGCAAGTACCACGACAAAAACATAACGTCTACAAAACGTTTCATTTCAGCGCAAAACATTTCGTCGACGGTTTGCGAGAACGAATGTTCATGGATCCATGTGACAAATGTTTCGACGTACCTTTCGCAAACTATTATATTTGCACGGTGCTTCTTCGCTTCTTCGCGAGGATGGCTGACTTGTCTGTCGTGGACAGTGATCACAGACACTCTCTAGAAGAGTGGGCGATCCAACACGGTCCTAGTGCCGATGGGCCTCTTGCGCTGTCGCTTCACATTCAACAGGTTACCTGTCCCATCCAATGGTCCCGACCTACACTCATTACCATAAAACACACCGAGAATATCACTGCAGAATCAGATAGAAAGGTTCTTATCACAGTGGAAGTATGGAGATAAAACACCGACATAATGATTTGAGCGTTCACAATAGATTTGTAGTTGGAAACACAATTTGCAAGTGTGTAAATGAGTTGTAAACATGAAAGAATCATTTGTAGTTGTAAACACATTCTCAAACGTGTAACTGATGAGTTGTGAACATGAAGAAAAAATAACACATTTGTAGTTGTAATCGTATTTGCAAACGTGTAAGTTAATATTTGCCAGGAATAATTGCACCTGCACATGTCAATTTCGCGCAATCATTCTTTTGACAGTACTTTAGCGCCCTACTGTTGACAACAATATTTGCACATGTGCAAACAGCCATTTGCAAACAAAGAGAGGGAGAGCAGGAGCTCTGGAAGGTGGGACCTGTTTCTTCTAACCAATTAGATGAGGTTTTTCATAGACCCGTATACTCTACACTGGTTGGTTGGTGACAGCTCCCAAAAGGCTGTGCTGTCTGGCGCAACCAATGATTCCCAGATACTAGCTGCAGGGCCCGCGCCAGAACGAATCAGTTGGTATTTGATTTCTATAGGGGTGCCCGCGCCAGAACGAATCAGTTGGTATTTGATTTCTATAGGGGTGCCTGCGCCAGAACGAATCAGTTGGCATTTGATTTCTATAGGGGTGCCTGCGCCAGAACGAATCAGTTGACATTTGATTTCTATAGGGGTGCCCGCGCCAGAACGAATCAGTTGGTATTTGATTTCTATAGGGGTGCCTGCGCCAGAACGAATCAGTTGGCATTTGATTTCTATAGGGGTGCCCGCGCCAGAACGAATCAGTTGGTATTTGATTTCTATAGGGGTGCCTGCGCCAGAACGAATCAGTTGACATTTGATTTCTATAGGGGTGCCTGCGCCAGAACGAATCAGTTGGTATTTGATTTCTATAGGGGTGCCTGCGCCAGAACGAATCAGTTGACATTTGATTTCTATAGGGGTGCCTGCGCCAGAACGAATCAGTTGGTATTTGATTTCTATAGGGGTGCCTGCGCCAGAACGAATCAGTTGGTATTTGATTTCTATAGGGGTGCCTGCGCCAGAACGAATCAGTTGACATTTGATTTCTATAGGGGTGCCCGCGCCAGAACGAATCAGTTGGTATTTGATTTCTATAGGGGTGCCCGCGCCAGAACGAATCAGTTGGTATTTGATTTCTATAGGGGTGCCTGCGCCAGAACGAATCAGTTGGTATTTGATTTCTATAGGGGTGCCCGCGCCAGAACGAATCAGTTGACATTTGATTTCTATAGGGGTGCCCGCGCCAGAACGAATCAGTTGACATTTGATTTCTAAAGGGGTGCCCGCGCCAGAACGAATCAGTTGGCATTTGATTTCTATAGGGGTGCCCGCGCCAGAACGAATCAGTTGGCATTTGATTTCTATAGGGGTGCCCGCGCCAGAACGAATCAGTTGGCATTTGATTTCTAAAGGGGTGCCCGCGCCAGAACGAATCAGTTGGCATTTGATTTCTATAGGGGTGCCCGCGCCAGAACGAATCAGTTGGCATTTGATTTCTATAGGGGTGCCTGTGCCAGAACGAATCAGTTGGTATTTGATTTCTATAGGGGTGTCCGCGCCAGAACGAATCAGTTGGCATTTGATTTATATAGGGGTGCCTGTGCCAGAACGAATCAGTTGGTATTTGATTTCTATAGGGGTGTCCGCGCCAGAACGAATCAGTTGGCATTTGATTTATATAGGGGTGCCTGTGCCAGAACGAATCAGTTGGTATTTGATTTCTATAGGGGTGTCCGCGCCAGAACAAATCAGTTGGCATTTGATTTCTATAGGGGTGCCTGCGCCAGAACGAATCAGTTGACATCTGATTTCTATAGGGGTGCCCGCGCCAGAACGAATCAGTTGACATCTGATTTCTATAGGGGTGCCCGCGCCAGAACGAATCAGTTGGCATTTGATTTCTATAGGGGTGCCTGCGCCAGAACGAATCAGTTGGCATTTGATTTATATAGGGGTGCCCGTGCCAGAACGAATCAGTTGGCATTTGATTTCTATAGGGGTGTCCGCGCCAGAACGAATCAGTTGGCATTTGATTTCTATAGGGGTGCCTGCGCCAGAACGAATCAGTTGGCATTTGATTTATATAGGGGTGCCCGTGCCAGAACGAATCAGTTGGTATTTGATTTCTATAGGGGTGCCCGTTTTTTTTCACAGGACCGCCTGAACAAATGTTCTTATAACTCAGAGATAGCCCAGTAGGCCTATAACTCAGAGATAGCCTATAACTCAGAGATAGCCTATAACTCAGAGATAGCCCATATAGGCCAATGCAGCAGTAGGCCTATAACTCAGAGATAGCCTATAAAAATGCAAAATGCATAGGCCTAAAGCCAACAAATTAAAACAGTAAAAATATCCTGATGAAAATTGCAAGTTCTTTCAATCTCATTAATCTCTCTACTCCTCCACCTGTCTGCCTCCCTTTCTATCTGTCTTGATTTGAGCTATTGACTAGGGAAGTGCAACATTGTATCAACGTTATCAGGACACACGAAACCACACACATGCATGCTCACACGAAGCACTCCAAACAAAACACAATGAAGAAAATGACAAAACTCCTAAATGATGGTTATGAAATAAAAACTCCTAAATGATTGTTATGAAACAAACCAACACTTGTTTCTCACAAGTGTATCAGGTTGTGAACTCCGCAAACAACGTTTCCGCTCCGAGAATGAGAACTGTAAAACATGCGTTAACAGAAATGAATGTAACCAAATGACATGGATTAACGGTACATTTACTAGCCCACTGGTTACATATGTAATGGGGAATGTATATTTAAAAAATAATAATTGAACAATCAAAGGGCAAACAATTCACACAATGAAACAATGAATGTGCAATAATTAACGGGGAGACGGCGGACACGTTCTTTAGAGCAATGTCCATATCTTCACCACACAGCCCTCCTCTTCTTCTTTTCTCGACGTTTTAATTTATACTGCCCAAATTACTGGCTTTCCAAATAGACATACGCCTTTGCACTTGTGATTTAGAAACAATTCACAGCTATTTAAAAAAATAAAAATAATAATCATCTGAGGCTAAGTCAAGCTCTCTGGTAAAGTATTTTGTATTATTTTAATTAGACAGGAGTAATTATATAATTTTGGCAAAACATCAATTTACTTTAGGGGAAGTCAGCATCCGAACAGTGCACTGTGCACCCGTAAACTTTCCATTCTAAATCGCAAGTGGCTGAAACCCGAGATCTGTTTAAAAATAACGAGATGCTCATGTCTCCGCCATAATCGTAGGCAGTCATTGTAAATAAGATTTAGTTCATAACTGACTTGCCTAGTTAAATAAAGGTTAAATTAAAAAACTTTAAAAAACAATGCGAGTCGTTGTCCCGAAGGTGGGAGTCGACAGGCTTTGGTCTGCATATTTTCCCCATAGAAAACGCCTTGGGTTTATTCAGGACAGAAAAGGTATGACATGCCATACTTCCCTTTGTCCAGACAGCATCAGATAGATGGTCTACACATAAGGAAACAGAGGGGCGCTGTTTTTCGTTCGCTTGGATGCTTTATCTGAGATTGATGCGTCTTTCTGACAGCGCGTGTAAAAATGATCAATATTTCAATATTTAATTTGGACCGGAAAGGAAGTAAAGTAGGGCGGGCCAGGACCCCCAGGACCGCCCATAACACCGGCCCTGGTTGGCTGTCATGGAAGGTACATTTAAATATCTTTCTTTTAGGGCTATGTAGCAAGATTTTTTTTATCGTTGTATTATGTTTTTGGAAGCTATTAGCCAGGTCATCGTTATGAAAGTTGCTATACGTCACTATTTGGACGACCTGACCAAATTCACATAGAAATGGGAGTTTATTTTCTGCACTTTCTTTTTGTTGGTTCTTTTACTTTAGTTTTTTTGTAAACCAGCTGAAAATATACTCAATAAAAACATATAAATGCAACATGCAACAATTTCAAATATTTTTACTGAGTTACAGTTCATATATGGAAATCAGTCAATTAAAATAAATTAAATCTAATCTATGGATTTCATATGAATGGGAATACAGATGTGCATCTGTTGATCATAGATAGCTATTTAGTACAAAGTAGGAGTGTGGATCAGAAAACCTAGCAGCCAGCTATCTAAACGTGTAGTAACCACTGGGGTGGGGCCCAATGATCGCCAGTTATCCTATTAACTGCATACATTTGCCTCCACCCTATAGCAAAATATGTGGAATTGCAGGAAATGAGTTGTAAAACTGCACATTTGTCTCTCTGCCCCATGGCAAAATGAGTAGAATTACAGATAATAAGCGATACAAACAGATATGCATTGAGATACATGAGATAATAAGCGATACACACAGATATGCATTGCCAAACAACGCTACTGACACATTCTGGTTTGGAGTATTTTAACAAGGCTGAGTGTGGCAGTAGCGTTGCTGTGTGAACAAAAAAATAAATAAAGAGATTGACAGGAGACACTCTTTACAGAGGTGCTAAGTAAATGTCGGCAGGCAAACATTTCAAAATCCTACTTGATGTGTCTGAGATTTTAGAATGAAAAAAAAAGAACTCTAGAACTTAGAGATTTTAGAATGAAAAAAAAAGAACTCTAGAACTTAGAGATTTTAGAATGAAAAAAAAAGAACTAGAACTTTGAGATTTTAGAATGAAAAAAAAAAGAACTCTAGAACTCTAAAAAGGTTCCTTCTAGAACTTAGAGATTTTAGAATGAAGAAAAAAATAACTATAGAACTCTAAAAAGGTTCCTTCTAGAACTTAGCCGGATGTTCCGGATTTCCAGATGAAATTTAAAGACAGACTTCGAGGAGACTTACACTTTTGGACGTTACCAAGGCAACACGCCATCTTAACTCCTCCTCCACATTCACTCTATTTATAAAATAGTTCTAAGAAAACCTCTTCCGAATAGTGTTTTGTTTGTTGTTGTTATTCTGGTCAATACCGGTATGTAGGGCAGTGATTCCCAAACTCAGTGCACGTTTGGGCTTTTTTGCCCTAACACTACACAGCTGATTCAAATGAACAAAGCGTGATGATTAGTTCATTATTTGAAGCAGCTGTGTAGTGCTATGATAAGTTATTTATAACCTAATAGGGTTATTCTGTTGTCCCCATTGGAGAACCCTTTTTGGTTCCAGGTAGAACCCTTTTGGGTTCTATGTAAGACCCAAACCAAAAAAAGGTTCTCCCTGGAACCCCCAAAAAAAGAGTTCTCCTCTGGGGACAGCCGAAGAACCCTTTTGAAAGCCTTTTTTCTAAGAGTACATGCAGGGCACAGCCAAGGCCCCCACTTAGCATTTTATTTACGTAACATGATGACACTCCTTGTCCCAAGACATTGCATAACAATCAAAGACTATGCACATCATCATGACACTTACACACAGATCATGTAGAGCAGTCCCTCGGGCAAATCAGCATCAACTTTAAAAAAAATAGATAGGTTCTTATGATAATGATGATGATGATGATGATGTCTGCTCATTACAGATTACATGACATATGCTGCAGTTTTGGAAAATAAAGATTTGAAAATCATGCCTGTTACAGGCTAAAAAAAATAGGATGTATGTGTTGGCTTAATGTCACACCATGGAAAGCTGTTTATTCTCTGTGTTGGTTTGGGGCGTGATAGTGATGAGGGTGGGTCATCTAGGTGTATTGTATTTCTATGTTGGCCTGATATGGTTCCCAATCAGAGGCAGCTGTTTATCATTGTCTCTGATTGGGGATCACATTTAGGTAGCCATTTTCCCCATTGTTAGTTGTGGGATCTTGTCTACAGTTAGTTGCGTTTGTGCTTTTTTGTTTTCGTTTTGATGAGTTTCGATTTATAAAAAATATGTGGAACTCTACGCACGCTGCGCCTTGGTCCAATCATTACTACGAACGTGACACTTAAGGGGGAAAGTGTGACAGCCTTTGTTTTTTCCATTTATGTTTTGAGGTTTGGACTTTAGCACGTAGAGCTTGTTAGCACGTAGGACGCACCGATTGGTGTCACCTTATTAGTCAGCTTGTCTTACACCTGTGCTGGTTGCCTTCTCGTTAGTTGGAAGGTGTTTCACCTGTGTTGGCCCAGGTGCTATTTTAGAGTGTCTGGCCCAGTGCTCCAGTTGTCTGGACAGATGTGGAGGGTTGACACCTTTAGTTGTATTGATAGATGTGGAGGGTCAACACCTTTAGTTGTAGTGATAGATGTGGAGGGTTGACACCTTTAGTTGTATTGATAGATGTGGAGGGTCGACTCCTTTAGTTGTAGTGATAGATGTGGAGGGTCGACTCCTTTAGTTGTATTGATAGATATGGAGGGTCAACTCCTTTAGTTGTAGTGATAGATGTGGAGGGTCGACTCCTTTAGTTGTATTGATAGATATGGAGGGTCAACTCCTTTAGTTGTAGTGATAGATGTGGATGGTCAACTCCTTTAGTTGTATTGATAGATGTGGAGGGTCGACTCCTTTAGTTGTATTGATAGATATGGAGGGTCAACTCCTTTAGTTGTAGTGATAGATGTGGAGGGTCAACACCTTTAGTTGTATTGATAGATGTGGAGGGTCAACTCCTTTAGTTGTAGTGATAGATGTGGAGGGTCAACACCTTTAGTTGTATTGATAGATATGGAGGGTCAACTCCTTTAGTTGTAGTGATAGATGTCGAGGGTCAACTCCTTTAGTTGTAGTGATAGATGTGGAGGGTTAAACACCTTTAGTTGGCTCTCCCTATTTTGATAAGACAAACCATCCTTTATCTAATTTTGTTTTGCTCTGCCTTTTTGGTTTGCTTCCTGTGTCTTTACGATTGGTGTGGGTTTTTCTTTTGTTTGCCTCTACTTAGGCAAATTTAGTGGCCACTCGTGGTGGGTGTCTTAGGTCCCAGTTGTTGTTGCTATGCAACTTTCAGTGGACACACCCCATGAGTATCTTTCAGAACCTCTCCTAAAAACCCCACCTGTTTTGGTTGTTGTCAATGACTCTTTGTTAGTTCCCCTTTCTGTTTGACTGACATTTTTGGTGGGTTTTCTTGTTGGGGAACTTAACACCACACACACACACGGTAGAAGTTACGTACTTTCCTCCTATAAAGGTTATCTACTTACTCCCCCTGTTGTCATGGATACTCTTGATTCTACCGTCAACACTTGTGGGGGGGACAGGTAGATTGTTCAGGACAGCCTTCAATTCTGTCTATAGTTTAAAAAAAGGGGAAAGCTTTTCCCAATACTGTCTATTCAATGTCTAATTAGTCTGAATACTGATAAAAAGAATGTTCTGACGTCAAAGTGAGCTGGGGGGGTGGGGGGGGGGGGGATTGGTATAGTTCTGAAGGTACCGTTACTTCCTGAGTGGACCAGAGGGTGAAAATAAGAGCTTTTACTACCAGATGAAAAATAAACTAGAGACATTTTTTTTTAATTAATAAAAAAATAAATAATAATAATTAAGTTTCCATGACAACAAAAACGGTATGTGGAGACACAATGAATATCCAAATTCGTGCATGCACACATTGTACTGTTCACTCTTCTATTGAAGCAGAAACAGAAAATATTGGATCCCAAAATGTACCTGGACATGCCACATCTCACACCTGTGCATTCCCTTATAAACCTCTCTGTGCCTCTTAACTCCAGTGTGAATGCAGTGCTGTGCAGAAAATATTGCAATCAGTTAAATGGATGTTTTTTTTGGAGGGAGGGAGGGGGGAGGGGGGGGGGGGAGTCCCTGTTACATGTTCATGGAAAGGCTCTAGCTAATGGATTTTAGATTTTAGATCTAAAGAGACCTCCCTTCATTAATACAGGATAGGCCTATTATACTGTACTGTAGTGGGGGAAATTGATGTGATTCATGGTTCAGTACAGAGTACCGTAGGAGGAAAGAAGATCACATTGACTTTCTCCCAAATTGCACCCTACTCCCTATATGGGGCCCTGGTCAAAAGCAGTGCACCAGACAATGAATAGGGCACCATTTGGGACACATCCATGGTTCAGTGCAGAGAAGAAGGAAAACATAATTTAATTATTCATAGCTGTGTTCATAGATAATAACATTTCACTAGAACAAACAGGAGAGAAAGACATTGCCAGGAACGGTCAGCACTTCAGGGTTATAATCATGTTTGATTTGCAACAGTCTACACCCCTAGCAGCATGCTGTGACTACACACGAGGCCTTCACATCTATCCAGGGAAAGAGATTAAATGGAGGCTATACAGTCTCTTCTGCAAACTGTGTTTATTAATGTCTGAGGCTATACAGTCTCTTCTGCAAACTGTGTTTATTAATGTCTGAGGCTATACAGTCTCTTCTGCAAACGGTGTTTATTCATGTCTGAGGCTATACAGTCTCTTCTGCAAACTGTGTTTATTAATGTCTGAGGCTATACAGTCTCTTCTGGACACTGTGTTTATTCATGTCTGAGGCTATACAGCCTCTTCTGGACACTGTGTTTATTAGTGTCTGAGGCTATACAGTCTCTTCTGCAAACTGTGTTTATTAATGTCTGAGGCTATACAGTCTCTTTTGCAAACTGTGTTTATTAATGTCTGAGGCTATACAGTCTCTTGTGGACACTGTGTTTATTAATGTCTGAGGCTATACAGCCTCTTCTGCAAACTGTGTTTATTAATGTCTGAGGCTATACAGCCTCTTGTGGACACTGTGTTTATTAATGTCTGAGGCTTTACAGTCTCTTGTGGACACTGTGTTTATTAATGTCTGAGGCTATACAGTCTCTTCTGCAAACTGTGTTTATTAATGTCTGAGGCTATACAGTCTCTTGTGGACACTGTGTTTATTAATGTCTGAGGCTATACAGTCTCTTCTGCAAACTGTGTTTATTAATGTCTGAGGCTATACAGTCTCTTCTGCAAACTGTGTTTATTAATGTCTGAGGCTATACAGTCTCTTCTGCAAACTGTGTTTATTAATGTCTGAGGCTATACAGTCTCTTCTGGACACTGTGTTTATTAATGTCTGAGGCTATACAGCCTCTTCTGGACACTGTGTTTATTAGAGTCTGCTCTCCTTTTTCTTTCCCTTTCTCCTATCATCACAATAATCCACATACCAAATGTCACCCCATTCCCTATGTAGTGCACTACTTTAGACCAGAGCCCTATGGAACCCTATTCCCCATATAGTGCACTACTTTAGACCAGAGCCCTATGGAACCCTATTCCCTATATAGTGCACTACTTTAGACCACAGCCCTATGGAACCCTATTCCCTATGTAGTGCACTACTTTAGACCAGAGCCCTATGGAATCCTATTCCCTATGCAGTGCACTATATAGGGAATACGGTGTCATTTGGGACAAAACATATGACAGGGAAGCATCGTGCCTACAGGGAAGAGTCATGCCTACAGACAGGGAAGCATCATGCTTGGGAGAATGCCCTGCACTGACAGTGCCTGAATATCTACCCGTCTGATCTGTTTGCAACTTAGTTATAGGATTTAATAATTCTATTGGGGACAATTGATCATTTTGAGAAACATCAAGATCGGTCCATTTTCATGTATTTATAACATGTTATCTACCATTAGAAATGAGCTCCATATTTACTTACTGCAGCGACTGGTCAGTGCACGGTAGTCTATTACTATAATGCATATTACTGTCCGATGTTTGCTGTCAATGTGCCCTCTAGTGGAGCCAGCGTGGACGCGGAAATGTCCTTCCTGCCACGTGACGTCACACGAATTCGATCACATGACAACCTCGGAGAAAAAGAAAACAGGAAATATTTCAGCCTGCGTTTTCACTTTGGTAAGTTTTACACTATAAATACAGTGTTAATACATTTTTTTATTTCACTAATAAGATAGTTACTTATGAAATAGTAAAATACACTAACCGCTCATCGTATTTTTTTGTTCTTGTTGAAAAATCGCCACTCTTCTAACCAAACTAGCACCTCTTGTTTAGCTAGAAATGGGCTCCTGCAAAAGCATCCTGACTAGGCAGAAAAGCAACGCCCTCTTCTAGCTATGCAATTTGAAGAAGTAAACGATTGTAATGATGATTTATGTGTACATTAATAATTCGCGTGCAGTTATATTTTCTCTGTTTTCTTTCGTGTTTATTACTTGACTTACACGTGAGTGGTCCTCTGTAGCTCTGTTGGTAGAGCATTGCCATTGCAACGCGAGGATGGTGGGTTCGGTCCCCGTGATCACTCATACGTTACATGTGCATGCTTGCTAAAATGCCTATGTCTCACCGATAGTGTGAAGCATTTTGGTACACCATTCATTTCCAATGGTACGCGGCGTTTGTGTTGAGGCATTGCGTTGCAAGGCATATCTTGGATTTATCAAACTGTGTGCGTGAACGGCTTGACAGAAAAGGTAGCGGAAGGTGAATGTAAAACTGTCGGTGTGATCTAGGTGTACATGCGCAAAACGGTACGCAGCGTCAGCTGGAAATGTTTACAACAACAGTTCAACATTCACCTTCTGCTACCGTTTCTGTCAAGCCGTCTACAGCACACAGTTTGACGTATTACGTTTGATAAACCCAACGTCCTCACCACACGGAACGCACTGCAACGCAGCGTTTCATTGGAAAGGGATGTACTTCTGGTGGACCAAAACGCAATGTCTGTGTGATCGAGGAGTAAGTGGCTTTATATAGTATTAACCCGATCACACCGTTGTGTGTCATGTTGCTCTGACAGGGAGAGAGAAAGATGGGGTCAGCTGTCGAGAGGACGGATGAACATGTCCGAGAATACTTGATATATCGTGGTTTCACCGGCACACTGAAGCACCTCGACTCTGATATGAAAGCAGACAAGGAGAAAGGATTCAGAGTATGTATAAAACAGTGTATTTGAAGTCATTAACCATCCAGGTATTGCAAAACGCACAACAGCAGTAGCTTGTTCTCAGCATTGTCAAGACAACACAAACAGATGTGTGACCAGGCTATAGCAGTTGCTTATAGCCTTGTTACTCTGACCGATATAGATAGACATGTTAGAAGTTAGATCTTTGTATGTACACTATATATACAAAGGTATGTGGACATCCCCCCCCCCCCCCCCCTTCAAATTAGTGGATTTTACTATTTCTGCCACACCTGTTGCTGACATGTGTATAAAATCGAGCACACAGCCATGCAATCTCCATAGACAAACATTTGACAGTAGAATGATCTTACTGAAGAGTTCAGTGACTTTCAACGTGGCGCCGTCATAGGATGACATCTTTCCAACAAGTCAGTCCGTCAAATTTATGCCCTGCTAGAGCTGCACTGGTCAATTGTAAGTGCTGTTATTGTGAAGTGGAAATGTCTAGGAGCAACAGCGGCTCAGACGCGAAGTGGTAGGCCACACAAGCTCACAGAACGGGACCGCTGAAAAGCGTTTAAAAATTGTCAGTCCTCGGTTGCAACACTCACTACCAAGTTCCAAACTGCCTCTGGAAGCAACGTCAGCACAAGAACTGTTCGTTGGAAGCTTCATGAAATGGGTTTTCATGGCCAAGCAGCTGCACACAAGCCTAAGATCACCATGCGCAATGCCAAGCGTTGGGTGGAGTGGTGTAACGCTCGCTGCCATTGGTCTCTGGAGCAGTGGAAACACGTTCTCTGGAGTGATGAATCACGCTTCACCATCTGGCAGTCTGACGGATGAATCTGGGTTTGGCGGATGCCAGGAGAACACTACCTGCCCGGATGCTTAGTGCCAACTGTAAAGTTTGGTGGAGAAGGAATAATGGTCTGGGGTTGTTTTTAATCGTTCAGGCTCCTTCGTTCCAGTGAAGGGAAATCTAAACAGTACAGCATACAATGACATTCTAGGTGATTCTGTACTTTGGGGGAATTCCCCATCCTGTTTCAGCATGACAATACCCCGTGCACAAAACAAGGTCCATATAGAAATGGTTTTTCGAGATCAGTGTGGAAGAACTTGACTGGCCTGCACAGAGCCTTAACCTCAACCCTATCGAACACCTTTTGGAATGGTTTGGAACGCAGACTGCGAGCCAGGCCTAATCGCCTAACACCAATGCCAGACCTTACTAATGCTCTTGTGGCTGAATGGAAGCAAGTCCCTGCAGCAATGTTCCAACATCTAGTGGAAAGCCTTCCCAGAAGAGCGGAGGCTGTTATAGCAGCAATGTTCCAACATCTAGTGGAAAGCCTTCCCAGAAGAAGGCTTTCCTGTTATAGCAGCAATGTTCCAACATCTAGTGGAAAGTCTTCCCAGAAGAGTGGAGGCTGTTATAGTAGCAATGTTCCAACATCTAGTGGAAAGCCTTCCCAGAAGAGTGGAGGCTGTTATAGCAGCAATGTTCCAACATCTAGTGGAAAGCCTTCCCAGAAGAGTGGAGGCTGTTATAGCAGCAATGTTCCAACATCTAGTGGAAAGCCTTCCCAGAAGAGTGGAGGCTGTTATAGCAGCAAAGGGGAGGGGGACCAACTCCATATTAATGTCCATGATTTTGGAATGAGATGTTTGACGAGCAGATGGCCACATACTTTTGGCCATGTAGTGTTTATGTATATACCAGAGGAGGCATCTGAGGGGAGGACGGCTCATTTTAATGCCTGGAATGGAGTCAATGGACTGGAGTCTACCACATGGAAACCATGGTAACCATGTGTTGGATGTCTTTGACTCCGGTCCAGGCATTATTATGAGCCGTTCTCCCCTCAGATGCCTACACTGGTATATACAGTACCAAAAGTTTGGACACACCTACTCATTCAAGGGTTTTTATTTAGAGTAGAATAATAGTGAAGACATCAAAACTATGAAATAACACATATGGAATCATGCAGTAACCAAAAAAGTGTTAAACAAATAAAAATGTTTTTTTTATATTTGAGATCCTTCAAAGTAGCCATTCTTTGCCTTGATGACAGCTTTGCACACTCTTGGCATTTTCTCAACCAGCTTCATGAGGTAGTCACCTGGAATACTTTTCCAACAGTCTTGAAGAAGTTCCCACATATGCTGAGCACTTGTTTGCTGCTTTTCCTTCACTCTGCGGTCCAACTCATCCCAAACCATCTCAATTGGGTTGAGGTCAGGTGACTGTGGAGGACAGGTCATCTGATGCCGCACTCTCCTTCTTGGTCAAATAGCCCTTACACAGCCTGGAGGTGTGTTTTGGTCATTGTCCTGTTGACAAACAAATTATAGTCCCACTAAGCTCAAACCAGATGGGATGGTGTATCGCTGCAGAATGCTGTGGTAGCCATGCTGGTTAAGAGTGCCTTGAATTCGAAATAAATCACAGACAGTGTCACCAGCAAAGCACCATCACACCTCCTCCTCCATGCTTCGCGGTGGGAAATACACATGTGGAGATCATCTGTTCGCCTACTTTGCATCTCACACTTCTTTGATTACTACATGATTCCGTATGTTATTACATAGTTTTGATGTCTTCACTATTATTCTACAATGTAGAAAATAGTCAAACTAAAGAAAAACCCTGGAATAAGTAGGTGTGTCCAAACTTTTGACTGGTACTGTATATATATATATATATATATATATATATATATATATATATACACACACACACACACACACACACACACGAGGTACTTGTCAAAAACCTTCTGTTGTGTGTTTTTATCCCAGGTCAAACTTTAAATTATATCTAATTATATTTCACTTCATAATATTTAAGCAATAAAGCCTGAGGGGGTGTGGTATATGGCCAAGGACTGTTCTTATGCACGACGCAACGCGGAGTGCCTGGACACATCCCTTAGCCGTGGTATTTTGGTCATATACCACAAACCCCCGAGGTGCCTTATTGCTATGATAAACTGGTTACCAACGTAATTAGAACAGTAAAAAATAAATGTTATGTCATACCCGTGGTATACGTTCTGATATACCACTGCTTTCAGCCAATCAGCATTCAGGGCTCGAACCACCCGGTTTATAATAAGGTTTATTGGACTATACATATTTTTGTTCAGGTGGATAAGATCATTGATCAGCTTCAGCTGTTCATCCAGACCTTTGACCTGAATGGCCTGAAGGACTACTGGGGTTACCTGGACCGTAGACTGTTCTGTAGACTGGAAGACATCTACAGACCCACAGTCTCCAAACTACGGACCAGTCTCTTCAGATACTACGTTGTTTACACTGTACAGGTGCATATAGCCTTCTGTTGTTGTTGTTTTTGTTGTTCTTCTCTTGTTACTCAGACATTATGTGTGGATCGCCCAATGGTGTTGACTGATTATTGATATACATGTGGATCGCCCAATGGTTATTGATAAACAGCATGGCCTCTCCCTCCCTAACTCCTTCTCTACCTCTCTACCTCTCTTTGTCCCTCTCTCCCTCTATCTTCATCCCTCTCTCCCTCCCTCCCTAACTCCTTCTCTACCTCTCTCCCTCTCTTCGTCCCTCTCTCCCTCCCTCCCTAACTCCTTCTCTACCTCTCTTCATCCCTCTCTCCCTCTCTTCATCCCTCCTCCCTCTCTCCCTCTCTTCGTCCCTCTCTCCCTCTATTTTCATCCCTGTCTCCCTCCCTAACTCCCTCTCTACCTCTCTTCATCCCTCTCTCACTATCTTCATCCCTCTCTCCCTCCCTCCCTAACTCCTTCTCTACCTCTCTCCCTCTCTTCATCCCTTTCTCCCTCCCTCCCTAACTCCTTCTCTACCTCTCTCCCTCTCTTCATCCCTCCTCCCTCTCTCCCTCTCTTCGTCCCTCTCTCCCTCGATCTTCATCCCTCTCTCCCTCTATCTTCATCCCTCTCTCCCTCCCTCCCTAACTCCTTCTCTACCTCTCTCCCTCTCTTCATCCCTCCTCCCTCTCTCCCTCTATCTTCATCCCTCTCTCCCTCTATCTTCATCCCTCCTCCTTCTCTCCCTCTCACCTCATCCCTCCCTCTCTCTTCATCCCACCCCCCTCCTCTCTCCCCCCACTCCTTCTCTACCTCCCTCCCTCTCTCCTTATCCTTCCTCCCTCGCTCCCTCCCTCCCTCCTCTCTCTCCCTCCCTCCCTCCTCTCTTGCCCCACTCCTTCTCTATCTACCTCCCCCCTCCCTCCCTCCCTCCCTCCTCCCACCCTCCCTCCTCTCTCGCCCCACTCCTTCTCTACCTCCCTCACTCCTCTCTCCCTCCTCTCTCTCCCTCCCTTCCTTCTCTACCTCCCTCACCCCTCTCTCCCTCCTCTCTCTCCCTCCCTTCCTCTCTCTCCCTCCAGTTAAAGAACATAGAGAAGACACAGGAGTTTTTCCAGCGTCAGGCTCAGGAGCTGCAGGGCCAGCCGGAGTGGCGTGATTGGTTCATCCTGCCGTTTATGCCCGCCCCCGAGCAGAACCCCTTGTTCTCGCCGTACTTCTCCCGTCAGTGGTCTGACACCTTCCTGGTCTCACTGCACAACTTCCTCTCTGTGCTGTTCCAGTGCATGCATATCCTTTTGTTCTGTGGGCAAGACTACAGACACTCTAGACTACAGACACTCTAGACTACAGACACACGATGACTACAGACACTCTAGACACACGACACACGATGACTACAGACACTCTAGACTACAGACACTCTAGACTACAGACACACGATGATTACAGACACTCTAGACTACAGACACACGATGACTACAGACACACGATGACTACAGACACTCTAGACTACAGACACACAATGACTACAGTACTGACACTCTAGACTATAGACACTCTAGACTACAGTACAGACACTCTAGACTACAGACACTCTAGACTACAGACACGCTAGACTACAGACACGCTAGACTACAGACACTCTAGACTACAGTACAGACACTCTAGACTACAGACACTCTAGACTACAGACACGGTAGACTACAGACACTCTAGACTACAGACACTCTAGACTACAGACACTCTAGACTACAGACACACGATGACTACAGACACTCTAGACACACGACACACGATGACTACAGACACTCTAGACTACAGACACTCTAGACTACAGACACACGATGATTACAGACACTCTAGACTACAGACACACGATGACTACAGACACACGATGACTACAGTACTGACACTCTAGACTATAGACACTAGACTACAGTACAGACACTCTAGACTACAGACACTCTAGACTACAGACACGCTAGACTACAGACACTCTAGACTACAGTACAGACACTCTAGACTACAGACACGGTAGACTACAGACACTCTAGACTACAGACACTCTAGACTACAGACACTCTAGACTACAGACACTCTAGACTACAGACACTCTAGACTACAGTGCAGACACATGCTCTGAGGCTAGCCATCAGGGTAATATCAGGTCACTGTGTTTTTGCTTGTCTTGGGAGATGTCACGCTGCATCGGCATCACACCAGGTTGTGTCAACACAATCTCCAGATGTCGTAAAGAGGAACGTGGAATCCTTTCAAAACAAGGAAGTAAACGGCAACGTAACAATGTCCATTTTAAACGTCAACAAAACTATACATACTATCCTTGGAGTAGTTTCTTCCTTGACAGCAAACCACCGCAGCCTGTGCTCCTGAGCTTTGACTCTGAAGTCCAGAGGACCACTTGTCTACAGGAGGAGAATGATCAGCTCAGACACATGGTCTGTTTTCTCATCTAATAACGGGTCATATCCTTGCGAGCCAGTTTGTGCTTAATACCGAAAAAGTTTGAAACCAAGACACTCAACATTGATTTACTTCCTGTACAGCCCCACGGGGTATACTCATACCAACGTTGTTTAGGAGTGTGACAGTTACTTCACAGTTTACAGTTGGTTATTTACAGGAATCACTTGTTAAGTCTCTCCGTTTCCAAAACTGTGGCACATACTGCTTCCCTCACGAGGAAGTCTCAAAGGGCCTAAGGATGGCTGCTAAAGCTCTCTCTCTCCCTCTCTCTCTTCTCTGCCCCCTCTCCCTCTCTCTCTCTCTCTCTCTTCTCTGCCCTCTCTCTCTCCCTCTCTCTCTTCTCTGCCCCCCCTCTCTCTCTCTCTCTCTGTCTCTCTCTCTTCTCTGCCCCCCCTCTCTCTCTCTCTCTCTGTCTCTCTCTCTTCTCTGCCCCCCCTCTCTCTCTCTCTCTCTGTCTCTCTCTCTTCTCTGCCCCCCCTCTCTCTCTCTTTCTCTGTCTCTCTCTCTCTCTCTCTCTCTCTCTCTCTTCTCTGCCCCCTCTCCCTCTCTCTCTCTCTCTCTCTCTCTTCTCTGCCCTCTCTCTCTCCCTCTCTCTCTTCTCTGCCCCCCCTCTCTCTCTCTCTCTCTCTCTCCCTCTCTCTCTCTCTCTCCCTCTCTCTCTTCTCTGCCCCCTCTCTCTCTCTCTCTCTCTCTCTCTCTTCTCTGCCCCCTCTCCCTCTCTCTCTCTCTCTCTCCCTCCCTCTCTCTCTTCTCTGCACCCTCGCTCTCTTTCTCTCTTCCCATCTCTACCCCCCCCTCTCTCTCTCTTCCCATCTCTACCCCCCTCTCTCTCTCTCTCTTTCTCTCTTCCCATCTCTACCCCCCCTCTCTCTCTTCCCATCTCTACCCCCCTCTCTCTCTCTCTCTCTTTCTCTCTTCCCATCTCTACCCCCCCTCTCTCTCTTCCCATCTCTACCCCCCCCCTCTCTCTCTCTCTTTCTCTCTTCCCATCTCTACCCCCCTCTCTCTCTCTCTTCCCATCTCTACCCCCCCTCTCTCTCTCTTTCTCTCTCCCCATCTCCACCCCCCCTCTCTCTCTCTCTCTCTCTCTCTCTCTCTCTCTGTCTCTCCCTTCCCATCTCTACCCCCTCTCTCTCTTTCTCTCTTCCCATCTCTACCCCCCCCCCTCTCTCTCTCTCTTCCCATCTTTGCCCCCCCTCTCTCTCTCTCGCTCTCTCTCTTCCCATCTTTGCCCCCCCTCTCTCTCTCTCTCTTCCCATCTCTACCCCCCCCCCTCTCTCTCTCTCTCTCTGTCTCTTCCCATCTCTACCCCCCCTTCTCTCTCTCTCTCTTCCCATCTCTACCCCCCCCCTCTCTCTCTCTGTCTCTTCCCTGCCTCCAGCTATTTTCCCTGCAGGGAGAGGCTAAACTCAAGAAGCAGGAAGAGATGGTGCATCACAAACTCCCCCCCTACGTACAAAACATGGACCGCCTCGGAGACACTGAGCTGTGAGGACTAACTTTGAGCTTGGATTGACCCACTTTGGGGTTGAAGGGAGGGCTTTTAGTGAAGGTTTTAATAATTGTATGATATAGTTATTTGGTTTGTATTTTCTCCTCTTTGTACGATACTGTAGATGTATAATTTAACCAATATAATATATATTAAAACTGTTTTAATGTGTTAACGTATGAATAAGGACGATGAATAAACAATTCACCCTGAATTGTTGTTTTTCCACCATGATTAGTTTCAGTTGTTCTGTCTATTTGCTCTTTCCTGGGATGCACAGCTCCGGCCCTTGAGGGCCCCAGTGGCTGCTGGGATGCACAGCTCCGGCCCATGAGGGCCCCAGTGGCTGCTGGGATGCACAGCTCCGGCCCATGAGGGCCCCAGTGGCTGCTGGGATGCACAGCTCCGGCCCTTGAGGGCCCCAGTGGCTGCTGGGATGCACAGCTCCGGCCCTTGAGGGCCCCAGTGGCTGCTGGGATGCATAGCTCTGGCCCTTGAGGGCCCCAGTGGCTGCTGGGATGCACCGCTCAGGCCCTTGAGGGCCTCAGTGGCTGCTGGGATGTCTGGAGCCCTGGGCCTGCATTCATAAAGTTTCTCCGAGTAGAAGTGCTGATGTGTGATCAGGTCCCCCCCCCCCCCCCCCCCCCTCCATCTTATTAATACGATTGAAAAGACAAAACTGATCCTAGATCAGCATTCCTACTCTTGAGACGCTTTTGGGGACACGGGCCTTGGTATGAAGGGCCTTGGTGGACTCCTGTCAGGGTTTGGCTTTGGGAATACAATACCAAACACTGTGTAGAAAAGGAACCACAACACAACGCTGTCTGAGGACATTTACAGCTAGTCTGTAGTTTGGTCTGTAGTTTGTAACGTGAAACAGTCTATTTAACAAAGCAAATGGCTCGCAAAAAAGGTAGGAACCACTCATGAAGCTTAAACGCACCACTTAGCAAAGAAGTCCAGTTTTAAGAGACTCGTTGGAAACTGAATCAAAAAAAGGTCTTCAGACAAGAAATCTAGTATCTGTATTTTCTCACGGCGCTTTCCATTTTCTTTCAGAACAGTCTTGGCTTGTCTCCCAAATAGACCTTGTTTACTCGCTAGGCACACAACAGCACATGGTAACTGATAGTTAATTGAGTTTTACAGTTGTGAGTGGACCTGCACACAGCATCAGCGAAGAATGGGGTTTTAAAAAAGCAGCTGAGGTATCTGATATCTCTAAATGTTGAATCCATCTTATTGATGACAACTTTTTAACCACTTTGGTGTTCATCGCCTCTCATACCTCTACACAGAGATCTGCTTGATTCACGTTTGATTCACATTTGATTCATGTTTGATTCCCGCTTGATTCATGTATGACTAAATGTTTGATTCATGTTTGATTCACATTTGATTCGTCTGTCCTCCACAGGGACCTGGTGACGAGCCAGCGTAACCCCGCCCTCACCACCACCCCTTCCAGGAACTTCTTCTCTACATTCCTGCCCCAGGCCAGACGGGTACCTGGCAAGATGCCTCGAGGACCTCCTGGGTCCTCGCCAACACAGGCCACGCTGGGACGCAAGGACACCGCAGCCAATCAAGTGAGGCCATATGTTCTTCCGGAAATTAGGCCGTTTTTTGTTTTTTTCTGTGGGGGGGGGCATCCCTTGAGACTGAGACGCTGGACATAGACCCTCAGGGATGCGTTTTAAGGGGCTAGATAAAGTTTCTGTGGAAAATCCCTTCCACTCACTGTTTGTGCCATACTGTTCTTGGATAACTGTTACTCAAGTGGCTTTAAACTTTTACCAATATTTAGCCGTTTACACCATTTATGACATGACTAGTGGTATGTATTTTTCAGTATTTACAGTTGGTATCATACGGTAAGTATTCACCCCCCTTGGGATTTTTTTTTCCGCATTTGGTTGCATTTTCAAATTGGGATTACATTTTTTTGGAGGGGGTGGGGGGGGGGGGGGGGGGGGGGGGGTCATTGATCGACACAAAATACAAAATGATTACAAAAATTTAAAACTAAAATATAGTCTTTGCATAAGTATTCACCCCCCTTTGTTTAGGCAAACTTAACTTAGTTCAGGTGAAACATTTTGGCTTAATACGTTGTGAAACAATAAGTTTACATAATAAGTTTACATAATAAGTTTACATAATAAGTTTACATAATAAGTTGTGAAATAATACCTTTACATAATACGTTGTGAAACAATAAGTTTACATAATAAGTTTACATAATAAGTTGTGAAGTAATACCTTTACATAATACGTTGTGAAACAATAAGTTTACATAATAAGTTTACATAATAAGTTTACATAATAAGTTTACATAATAAGTTGTGAAGTAATACCTTTACATAATACGTTCCATGGACATTGTTTTTGAATGCCTTTCCTCTGTCCATACATACACCATCTGTATGGCTCTTCAGTCAAGTTTTTGAATTTCAAGGACAGATTCAACAACAAATGACCAACAAGCTTTTTTTTTCTCGAAAAGCCTCATAAAGAATGGCAGTGATTTGGTAGATGGGTAACAATAACAAATCAGACATTTTGAATATGTCTTTAAGCGCGTTCAAAGTTAATAACGATGCTGTGGATGACGTATTGAACTCGCCAGACACATCAGAGATACAGTCGTCCTCAGAGATGTCACCAGGAAGACATTGGTGACTTTAAAACAGCTACAGGCTATGATGGGAGAGAACTGAGGATGGATCAACGACCTTGTAACGAGAAAAATTCAGATTTACAGAATACAAATATTCCAAAACATGCAACAAGGCACCAAAGTAATACAAATAAATATACTATTAGGCCTAAATTCAGAGTTTAATGTTTGGGGTAAATCCAACAAAACACATCACTGAGGAACTGCCTCCTTATTTTAAAGCATGGTGATGGCTGCGTCATGTTATGGGTATACTTGTCATCGGCAAATACTGGGGAGTTTTTCAGGATAAAAATAATCGGAATGGAGCTTAAGCGCAGGCAAAATCCGAGAGGAAAACCTTTTTCAGTCTGCTTTCCACCAGACACTGGGAGATGAATTCACCTTTCAGCAGGACAATAACCTAAAACACAAGACCAAATATACACTGGAGTTGCTTACCAAGAAGACAGTGAATGTTCCTCAGTGTCCTTGTTACAGTTTTGGTTTAAATCTGCTTGAAAATCTATGGCAAGACTTGAAAATGTCTGTCTAGCCATGATCCCCATCATCTTGACCGTGCTTGAAGAAATGGGGAAATAATGGGAAGATATTGGGAAAATAATACAGTATACAGTATTAATGTTTATTATACAGTATTAATGTTTATTATACAGTATTATTGTTTATTTTTCATTAATCATTACAGAGTATTTTGTGTAGATTGTTGACAATTTTTTAAAATACATTTCAATCCCAATTTGTAACACAATAAAATGTGTGTGTGTGGGGGGGGGGGGGGGGGGGGTAAATACTTATGATGGGGTGTCTTTGATTACAGACTTAACTGTGTTTTGGAAAACAAACCGCTTTCATGTCTCTTATTCTGTGAAGCCCAAGGACCCAGTAGCGGCCTCCAAGGAGCCCAGGCCGGTCTGTAGCGCTGGGGGAACCAGTGATCAGCAGGCTGGGTCTACTTCCCACCCCAGACAGAGACGACACCAGGACCACGAGAAGGAAAGGAAGGAGCTCTTCTCCAAGCCACAAATTCAGGTTTCACCTACTGTATTACTAAGGAAAGGATGTTGCCTAGTGGACATATTTAGAATTTAATTCCACTTTCTGTTACCAAGTTCCTGGCTTACATTTACGTGCTTTCCCTCCTTTAATAAAGCCATAGAAGTATAATGACATTCTATTTACATGTTACATTCTAAAGAGGTCAATTGGAATGACCAAAACAATGGAAATACCATGGCAACGCCATTCAAGTTTTATCGTTACATGCACATTAGAGTGAAAGGCCTTTGTTGTCCTCTCTAAACCCGACAGCAGTAACCAATAACAATGTATTACTAAAAATAACACACAGTAGAACAAAAACACATGACTGGGAATCGGAGTTGATTCGATATGACTGGGAATCGGAGTTGATTCGACATGACTGGGAATCGGAGTTGATTCGATATGACTGGGAATCGGAGTTGATTCGACATGACTGGGAATCGGAGTTGATTCGACATGACTGGGAATCGGAGTTGATTTGACATGACTGGGAATCGGAGTTGATTTGACATGACTGGGAATCGGAGTTGATTCGATATGACTGGGAATCGGAGTTGATTCGATATGACTGGGAATCGGAGTTGATTCGACATGACTGGGAATCGGAGTTGATTTGACATGACTGGGAATCGGAGTTGATTCGACATGACTGGGAATCGGAGTTGGTTTAACATGACTGGGAATCGGAGTTGATTCGATATGACTGGGAATCGGAGTTGATTCGACATGACTGGGAATCGGAGTTGATTCGACATGACTGGGAATCGGAGTTGATTCGACATGACTGGGAATCGGAGTTGATTCGACATGACTGGGAATCGGAGTTGATTTGACATGACTGGGAATCGGAGTTGATTCGACATGACTGGGAATCGGAGTTGATTCGACATGACTGGGAATCGGAGTTGATTCGACATGACTGGGAATCGGAGTTGATTTGACATGACTGGGAATCGGAGTTGATTTGACATGACTGGGAATCGGAGTTGATTCGACATGACTGGGAATCGGAGTTGATTCGACATGACTGGGAATCGGAGTTGATTCGACATGACTGGGAATCGGAGTTGGTTTGACATGACTGGGAATCGGAGTTGATTCGACATGACTGGGAATCGGAGTTGATTTGACATGACTGGGAATCGGAGTTGATTTGACATGACTGGGAATCGGAGTTGATTTGACATGACTGGGAATCGGAGTTGATTTGACATGACTGGGAATCGGAGTTGATTCGACATGACTGGGAATCGGAGTTGATTCGACATGACTGGGAATCGGAGTTGGTTTGACATGACTGGGAATCGGAGTTGATTTGACATGACTGGGAATCGGGAGTTGATTCGACATGACTGGGAATCGGAGTTGATTCGACATGACTGGGAATCGGAGTTGATTTGACATGACTGGGAATCGGAGTTGATTCGACATGACTGGGAATCGGAGTTGATTCGACATGACTGGGAATCGGAGTTGATTCGACATGACTGGGAATCGGAGTTGATTCTACATGACTGGGAATCGGAGTTGATTCGACATGACTGGGAATCGGAGTTGATTCGACATGACTGGGAATCGGAGTTGGTTTGACATGACTGGGAATCGGAGTTGATTCGACATGACTGGGAATCGGAGTTGGTTTGACATGACTGGGAATCGGAGTTGATTTGACATGACTGGGAATCGGAGTTGGTTTGACATGACTGGGAATCGGAGTTGATTTGACATGACTGGGAATCGGAGTTGATTTGACATGACTGGGAATCGGAGTTGATTTGACATGACTGGGAATCGGAGTTGATTCGACATGACTGGGAATCGGAGTTGATTCGACATGACTGGGAATCGGAGTTGATTCGACATGACTGGGAATCGGAGTTGATTCGACGTGACTGGGAATCGGAGTTGATTCGACGTGACTGGGAATCGGAGTTGATTCGACGTGACTGGGAATCGGAGTTGATTCGACATGACTGGGAATTGGAGTTGATTCGACACGACTGGGAATCGGAGTTGATTCGACATAACTGTGTTTTATCAGTTTCTGTATGAAAACATTTAGCACACTAGATGACAGTAGCTATAGCAAGGAGCTATAGCAGCACACAAGTAGACTCCAAATGCATGCTGGGCCGGCATGCCCTGAGCTCCTGAAGTGAGTGCTACTGGAGAGAAATTGGAGCAGGCGAGAAGACCGATCTCCAGCCTTTGGGAATCTCGCTCCAGTGAAATCGGGCACGTTCCGCTCCTCGCTCCGCTCACATACTCTGCTGAGAATACAGATATGCATCTGTTAGTTACAGAGACTTAAAGAAGGGTAGGGACGTGGAATCAGAAAGCCAGTCACTGACCACCATTTGCCTCATGCAGCGCGACACATCTCCTTCACATAGAGTTGATCAGGCTGTTGATTGTGGCCTGTGGAATGTTGTCCCGCTCCTCTTCGGTGGCTGTGCGAAGTCGCTGGATATTGGCGGGAACTGGAACACGCTGTCGTACACGTCGATCCAGAGCATCCCAAACATGTTCAATGGGTGACATGTCTGGTGAGTATGCAGGCCATAGAAGAACTGGGAAGGAAATGTTCAGCTTCCAGGAATTGTGTACCGATCCTTCCGACATGGGGTCGTGCATTATCATGCTGAAACACGAGTTGATGAATGGCACAACAATGGGGCACTCTGTTCACAACGTTGACATCAGCAAACCACTCGCCCAAACGACGCCATACACATGGTCTGCGGTTGTGAGATGTGGAGGTTCTGGGTTGGCGTGGTTACACGTGGTCTGCGGTTGTGAGATGTGGAGGTTCTGGGTTGGCGTGGTTACACGTAGTCTGCGGTTGTGAGATGTGGAGGTTCTGGGTTGGCGTGGTTACACGTGGTCTGCGGTTGTGAGATGTGGAGGTTCTGGGTTGGCGTGGTTACACGTAGTCTGCGGTTGTGAGATGTGGAGGTTCTGGGTTGGCGTGGTTACACGTGGTCTGCGGTTGTGAGATGTGGAGGTTCTGGGTTGGCGTGGTTACACGTGGTCTGCGGTTGTGAGGCCGGTTGGACGTACTGCCAAATTCTCTAAAATGACGTTGAAGGTGACTTATGGTAGAGAAATTAACATTGCATTCTCTGGCAACAGCTTTGGTGCACATTCCTATTGTGATGTCATTATGGGGTATTGTGATGTCATTATGAGGTATTGTGATGTCATTATGAGGTATTGTGATGTCATTATGGGGTATTGTAATGTCATTATGGGGTATTGTGATGTCATTATGGGATATTGTGATGTCATTATGGGGTATTGTAATGTTATTATGGGGTATTGTGTGTAGATTGATGAGGGGGGGGGACTATTTAATACATTTTAGAATAAGGCTGTACTTTCCAAATGCACTGTAGTGAAACAACTGATTAAAAAAAAGGATTTCCCCGAACAAAAAATACCTCTACCCCCTACAAGTGTTGTCCATGTACTATAACCCACATAAGAATTCACACGAGACACGCTGTAACCTGCACATAGTCTACATAGGCTACTTGATGACCAGTGGACCTGCAGTCTTAAGCTATTGTAACCTACAATCACAGCTTCCAGCTGCCGACTGGCAGCCATTTTAAATATTATATAGACATTCAAATCCTCCTGTTGCAGGATTATTTTCCCCCTGTGACGAAATGGGTCAAATTAAGATCCCACGTCTGTATATGGGGTCTGAAGGGAAGTATGGGAAGTATGGGAAGTATGGGAAGTAGGGAAGTATGGGAAGTTGGGAAGTAGTGAAGTATGGGAAGTATGGGAAGTGGGCAAGTATGGAAGTATGGAAGTATGGGAAGTATGGGAAGTAGGGAAGTAGGGAAGTAGGGAAGTATGGGAAGTAGGGAAGTAGGGAAGTAGGGAAGTATGGGAAGTAGTGAAGTATGGGAAGTAGGGAAGTAGGGAAGTAGGGAAGTAGTGAAGTAGGGAAGTATGGGAAGTATGGAAGTATGGGAAGTTGTGAAGTATGTGAAGTATGGGAAGTAGGGAAGTATGGGAAGTATGGGAAGTAGGGAAGTATGGGAAGTTGGGAAGTAGTGAAGTATGGGAAGTAGGGAAGTAGGGAAGTATGGGAAGTAGGGAAGTATGGGAAGTAGTGAAGTAAGCAAGTATGGGAAGTAGGGAAGTATGGGAAGTAGGGAAGTATGGAAGTAGGGAAGTATGGAAGTAGGGAAGTAGGGAAGTAGGGAAGTATGGGAAGTAGGGAAGTATGGGAAGTAGTGAAGTAAGCAAGTATGGGAAGTAGGGAAGTTGGGAAGTAGGGGAAGTATGGGAAGTAGGGAAGTAGTGAAGTATAGGAAGTAGTGAAGTATGGGAGGGATTCCTGGCTGTATTATCAGGAAGCTAAATCCGTCTCGTCTCTTCTTTCAGGTGCCTGAGAAGAGAGGGGAGAGTGGGGACCCAGAGCCTCAACTTGAGGGGGGGACCACCAGCAGTGACCCGATAGACCCTCCTCCTCCCCCCAGCCAGACACATGTCAGCGGGGAGGGACAGAGGGGTACAGGGGTGCTGGGGGTGGAACATCCCTTCATCAAGCTCAGTCAGGAAGAGTACGGAGAGCATCACTCCTCGATCATGTACTGCAGGTAGGACATCACCACGACGACACATTGAACACCTGTTACAGTCAGTGTCTAGTGGAGTGGAACTCCTGATGAACATTATTGATCTACTACAGTAATCAGACATATTGATCACCGGGATATACTGAGTAATCAGACATATTGATCGCCGGGATATACTGAGTAATCAGACATACTGATCACCGGGATATACTGAGTAATCAGACATATTGATCGCCGGGATATACTGAGTAATCAGACATATTGATCGCCGGGATATACTGAGTAATCAGACATACTGATCACCGGGATATACTGAGTAATCAGACATATTGATCGCCGGGATATACTGAGTAATCAGACATATTGATCACCGGGATATACTGAGTAATCAGACATATTGATCACCGGGATATACTGAGTAATCAGACATATTGATCGCCGGGATATACTGAGTAATCAGACATATTGATCACCGGGATATACTGAGTAATCAGACATATTGATCACCGGGATATACTGAGTAATCAGACATATTGATCACCGGGATATACTGAGTAATCAGACATATTGATCACCGGGATATACTGAGTAATCAGACATATTGATCACCGGGATATACTGAGTACACTTTCCAGTGTTAGATATCTGTTCTCCTTACTGAGCCAAACAGATCTGTACTGCCCTGGTTACACATCCACCATAGTAACAGAGCTGTACTGCCCTGGTTACACATCCACCATAGTAACAGAGCTGTACTGCCCTGGTTACACATCCACCATAGTAACAGAGCTGTACTGCCCTGGTTACACATCCACCATAGTAACAGAGCTGTACTGCCCTGGTTACACATCCACCATAGTAACAGAGCTGTACTGCCCTGGTTACACATCCACCATAGTAACAGAGCTGTACTGCCCTGGTTACACATCCACCATAGTAACAGAGCTGTACTGCCCTGGTTACACATCCACCATAGTAACAGAGCTGTACTGCCCTGGTTACACATCCACCATAGTAACAGAGCTGTACTGCCCTGGTTACACATCCACCATAGTAACAGAGCTGTACTGCCCTGGTTACACATCCACCATAGTAACAGAGCTGTACTGCCCTGGTTACACATCCACCATAGTAACAGAGCTGTACTGCCCTGGTTACACATCCACCATAGTAACAGAGCTGTACTGCCCTGGTTACACATCCACCATAGTAACAGAGCTGTACTGCCCTGGTTACACATCCACCATAGTAACAGAGCTGTACTGCCCTGGTTACACATCCACCATAGTAACAGAGCTGTACTGCCCTGGTTACACATCCACCATAGTAACAGAGCTGTACTGCCCTGGATACACATCCACCATAGTAACAGAGCTGTACTGCCCTGGTTACACATCCACCATAGTAACAGAGCTGTACTGCCCTGGTTACACATCCACCATAGTAACAGAGCTGTACTGCCCTGGTTACACATCCACCATAGTAACAGAGCTGTACTGCCCTGGTTACACATCCACCATAGTAACAGAGCTGTACTGCCCTGGTTACATATCCACCATAGTAACAGAGCTGTACTGCCCTGGTTACACATACACCATAGTAACAGATCTGTACTGCCCTGGTTACACATCCACCATAGTAACAGAGCTGTACTACCCTGGTTACACATCCACCATAGTAACAGAGCTGTACTACCCTAGTTACATATCCACCATAGTAACAGAGCTGTACTACCCTGGTTACATATCCACCATAGTAACAGAGCTGTACTACCCTGGTTACACATCCACCATAGTAACAGAGCTGTACTGCCCTGGTTACACATCCACCATAGTAACAGAGCTGTACTGCCCTGGTTACACATCCACCATAGTAACAGAGCTGTACTGCCCTGGTTACACATCCACCATAGTAACAGAGCTGTACTGCCCTGGTTACACATCCACCATAGTAACAGAGCTGTACTGCCCTGGTTACATATCCACCATAGTAACAGAGCTGTACTGCCCTGGTTACACATACACCATAGTAACAGATCTGTACTGCCCTGGTTACACATCCACCATAGTAACAGAGCTGTACTACTCTGGTTACACATCCACCATAGTAACAGAGCTGTACTACCCTGGTTACATATCCACCATAGTAACAGAGCTGTACTACCCTGGTTACACATCCACCATAGTAACAGAGCTGTACTACCCTGGTTACACATCCACCATAGTAACAGAGCTGTACTGCCCTGGTTACACATCCACCATAGTAACAGAGCTGTACTGCCCTGGTTACACATCCACCATAGTAACAGAGCTGTACTGCCCTGGTTACACATCCACCATAGTAACAGAGCTGTACTGCCCTGGTTACACATCCACCATAGTAACAGAGCTGTACTGCCCTGGTTACACATCCACCATAGTAACAAAGCTGTACTGCCCTGGTTACACATCCACCATAGTAACAGAGCTGTACTGCCCTGGTTACACATCCACCATAGTAACAAAGCTGTACTGCCCTGGCCATGGAACCATGCTGGAAAGGACAATGTGAATATAAACTATCCGAGTTGGAAGTGGTGTTGGAGGGCCAGTAGGAGACACTCTTTCCTCTCGTTTTAAAATATATATATATCCCAATGCCCCAGGGCAGTGATTGGGGACATTGCCCTGTGTAAGGGTGCTGTCTTTCGGATGGGGCGTTAAAAGGGTGTCCTGACTCTCTGAGGTCATTAAAGATCCCACGGCACTTATCGTAAGAGTAGGGGTGTTAACCCCGGTGTCCTGTCTAAATTCTAAATCTGGCCCCTCAAACCACCACGATCGCCTAATCATCCCCAGCTTACAATTGGCTCATTCATCCTTGTAACTACTCCCTAGGTCTTTGTAGTAAAATGAGAATGTGTTCTCAGTCAAATAAAAGACACAACACGGTACGGTTCAATGTTCTGAAAAGGGTGTTAATGAGGTTCAGCTCCGTCGTGTACGTTCACTGTGTCTCCTGTCTCCGGTCCCAGGGTGGACTGCTCAGGGAGGAGGGTAGCCAGTTTGGACGTGGACGGGGTCATCAAGGTGTGGTCCTTCAACCCCATCATGCAGACCAAGGCCACCATCATGTCCAAGTCCCCTCTGCTGTCCCTGGAGTGGGCCACCAAGCCCGACAGACTGGTATGACCTCTGACCTCAACTAGGCCTAGAATATTTTTTTTTTAGGGGGCAAGGCCATTTGGCCTTCAAGAGGTAGCCAATCATCTTTCCAGGGCACCAAGGGGCCTCTGCTAGGGCACCAAGGGTATCTGCTAAGGCACCAAGGGTATCTGCTAGGGTACCAAGGCCTTCTGCTAGGGCACCAAGGCCTTCTGCTAGGGCACCAAGGGGTATCTGCCAGGGCACCAAGGGGCCTCTGCTAGGGCACCAAGGGGCCTCTGCTAGGGCACCAAAGGGCCTCTGCTAGGGCACCAAGGGGCCTCTGCTAGGGCAACAAGGGGCCTCTGCTAGGGCACCAAGGGGCCTCTGCTAGGGCACCAAGGGTATCAGCTAGGGCACCACGGCCCTCTGATAGGGCACCAAGGGTACCTGCTAGGGCACCACGGCCCTCTGATAGGGCACCAAGGCCATAACCCAAATAGCAAATTAAATTGATTTGAAAGCCAAAAACAGTAGCTATTCTGTTAAGAAAAATATAAGTGTATGTAAACGTCCATAAATAATGATCCTACATGTTGAAGTGTAGGTGGACAGCCTATTGTATTGGCTACAGTTTGTGTATAGGCTCAACGCCAGTCATGTTTAACAAATATAATGTAGGATCATTAATATTACAGTCTGAAAGCTCGATTCTGTCATACTTGAGGTGCTGTTATGTGTTGTGAGCCGCAACATCACCACAACATCGCCATCTGAACGGAGGCAGTCAACATTTTGGAAACTATTTAACCTTAAACCTAATTGTTTAAAAAATCTGGGCGTGATTTTTTTTTGGGGGGGGGGGTAAAAATCTTACGTTGTTCCGAACACAGGAATATATTAAAATGGCGATTATTTTATAAACACTTCCTCCTATGTCATTGAAACCAGCTCTCATGTTTTCAACTTTCTTTTGTTGTCCAGCAGCCAAAGACACAAGTCATAGTCATATTAACAACCTACGCGTTCTGGAACGTTCCTGCTTACAGCCTACTACTGCCTTGTGTGCTTCGCTTGCCTCGTATAAATGTGTAGAAATAGCCTAGTATAGTTTATCAACATTTTAAAAGCTAAACGTTCTGATATTTTCCATCAGCCTCATTGCTTTTAAACGTTTTATTTCTAATGTGGAGCGGTTGCCTTCATTTGTGATTTTATTGTCCCACAGCTGTCCTACCTGTCCCACACCTGTCCTACCTGTCCCACACCTGTCACACCTGTCCTACCTGTCTCACACCTGTCCTACCTGTCCCACAGCTGTCCCACCTGTCCCACACCTGTCACACCTGTCCCACCTGTCACACACCTGTCACACCTGTCCCACACCTGTCATACCTGTCCCACACCTGTCACACCTGTCCCACACCTGTCTCACCTGTCACACACCTGTCAAACCTGTCCCACACCTGTCACACCTGTCCCACACCTGTCACACCTGTCCCACCTGTCACACACCTGTCACACCTGTCCCACACCTGTCATACCTGTCCCACACCTGTCACACCTGTCCCACACCTGTCTCACCTGTCACACACCTGTCACACCTGTCCCACACCTGTCACACCTGTCCCACACCTGTCCCACCTGTCACACACCTGTCACACCTGTCCCACACCTGTCACACCTGTCCCACACCTGTCACACCTGTCCCACCTGTCACACACCTGTCACACCTGTCCCACACCTGTCATACCTGTCCCACACCTGTCCTACCTGTCCCATACCTGTCCCACCTGTCCCACACCTGTCCCACCTGTCCCACACCTGTCCCACACCTGTCCCACCTGTCCCACACCTGTCCCACCTGTCCCACACCTGTCCCACCTGTCACACCTGTCCCACACCTGTCACACCTGTCCCACACCTGTCTCACCTGTCACACACCTGTCACACCTGTCCCACACCTGTCACACCTGTCCCACACCTGTCTCACCTGTCCCACCTGTCACACACCTGTCACACCTGTCCCACACCTGTCATACCTGTCCCACACCTGTCCTACCTGTCCCACACCTGTCCCACCTGTCCCACACCTGTCTCACCTGTCCCACCTGTCACACACCTGTCTCACCTGTCCCACACCTGTTATACCTGTCCCACAGCTGTCCTACCTGTCCCACACCTGTCTTACCTGTCCCACACCTGTCTCACCTGTCCCACCTGTCACACACCTGTCCTACCTGTCCCACACCTGTCATACCTGTCCCACACCTGTCCTACCTGTCCCACACCTGTCCCACCTGTCCCACACCTGTTTCACCTGTCCTACACCTGTCCTACCTGTCCGACACCTGTCCCAAACCTGTCTCAGAGTATTTTAGGAATATTTATTTCTCACGCAGAACGATTCTGGTCCACCAGAAGTACATCCCTTTCCAATGAAACGCTGCTTTTTCCTTACAGCATTGCGTTGCAGAGACAGTTGCAGTGCGTTCCGTGTGGTGAGGACGTTGGGTTTATCAAACGTAATACGTCAAACTGTGTGCTGTAGACGGCTTGACAGAAACGGTAGCAGAAGGTGAATGTTGAACTGTTGTTGTAAACATATCCAGCTGACGCTGCGTACCGTTTTGCACAACGATACCTCTATAACACCTCTATAACACCTCTATGTCACCTCTATAACACCTCTATGTCATCTCTATAACACGGTAACGGTAGCAGAAGGTGAATGTTGAACTGTTGTTGTAAACATATCCAGCTGACGCTGCGTACCGTTTTGCACAACGACCCTGTCGGCGTGATCGAAGCGTAAGGACCCGCTGGGTTGTACCCCGATGTGTCTGTCTACACTAGTAGCCGACTTGAGAAGGACCCGATCATGTGACAGGCATTGGCTAATAAGAATTCAGATATCTGAGAGAGTCATGTGAGTGGGAGCTTCGGAGCATGGCGATTGGCAGCCGGAAGAATGGAAGTATTATAATTATGTTCAACCCAAGGGCACAACGGCCACTTTGGCCACAAGGCACAGATATTTTTAGGGGGCATTACGGCCACACAAGGGGGCTCTGACCTCTCTCTCTGGAGTGGGAGCCTGACAGACTGGTATGACCTCTGACCTCAACACAGCACATCAGGGCTATGTTCATTAGGGTACATCCTAAACAAACATTTCTTATTGGACAAGCCCCAGTTGTCCCTTCCTGTTTCAGTCTGTTTTTACTTCTCATTGGGTGCCTGACGAACACAATCCGACCAGGTCTATGTTTACAGGAGGTAGTTATGGCCTCCTCAGTCCTCAGCACCCTGTTCTCTGACTGTTTGTAGGGTGAGGTGGGAAAGTGGAACCCCCCCCCCCCCCCCCCCCCCCATCAGTAATACGGTTTTTGGTTTGCGTCCCTTTTCTTTATAGCTGTTGCTGGGCAGTGGTGTGGGTACGGTGCGGCTATACGACACTAATGCTAAGAAGAACCTGTATGAGATGACCATAGACGAGACTCATTCACGGTAAGCTAAGTGTCTCTTATCCAGAGCGATTTGACCCAGCAGCAGCCACGGTTGGAATAATGGATATCTGTAGCAGAAGTCTCCATGTCTCATCAGGAGTGGGGTGGATTCCCAGACACAGATTAAGCCTAGTCCTGGGCAACAACAACAACAATTCTATGGAGATTCTCCATCTTAATCGGTCTGGTGTCTCCTGAAGAGGTTTAATTATGTAAGGTATTACTGTACTGACGGATCTGTCTGGTGTCTCCTGAAGAGGTTTAATTATGTAAGGTATTACTGTACTGACGGATCTGTCTGGTGTCTCCTGTCCTGTCCCTGAAGAGGTTTAATAATGAAAGGTATTACTGTACTGACTGGTCTGTCTGGTGTCTCCTGTCCTGTTCCTGAAGAGGTTTAATAATGAAAGGTATTACTGTACTGACTGATCTGTCTGGTGTCTCCTGAAGAGGTTTAATAATGAAAGGTTTTACTGTACTGACTGATCTGTCTGGTGTCTCCTGTCCTGTTCCTGAAGAGGTTTAATAATGAAAGGTATTACTGTACTGACTGATCTGTCTGGTGTCTCCTGTCCTGTTCCTGAAGAGGTTTAATAATGAAAGGTTTTACTGTACTGACGGATCTGTCTGGTGTCTCCTGTCCTGTCCCTGAAGAGGTTTAATAATGAAAGGTTTTACTGTACTGACTGATCTGTCTGGTGTCTCCTGTCCTGTTCCTGAAGAGGTTTAATAATGAAAGGTATTACTGTACTGACTGATCTGTCTGGTGTCTCCTGTCCTGTCCCTGAAGAGGTTTAATAATGAAAGGTTTTACTGTACTGACTGGTCTGTCTGGTGTCTCCTGTCCTGTTCCTGAAGAGGTTTAATAATGAAAGGTATTACTGTACTGACTGATCTGTCTGGTGTCTCCTGTCCCTGCGTGGTGTTGTGTAGGATCCTGTCCCTGGCCTGCAGCCCCAGCGGGACGTCCTTTGTGTGTTCTGCAGCAGCACACGCTGGGCCTGGGCGCTCTGGGAGTGTGACAGAGACGGTACCACGGCTCCCCAATCACCTCTCTGTCTCTGGACAGCTGCTGCTCTGGGACACCAAGACCGTCAAACAGCAGGTACTACTGTAGGAAACACGTCACCAAAACACGTGTACAATGTCACTCAAAACACATGTACTATGTCACCCAAACACGTGTACTATGTCACTCAAAACACGTGTACTATGTCACCCAAACACGTGTACTATGTCACTCAAAACACGTGTACTATGTCACTCAAAACACGTGTACTATGTCACTCAAAACACGTGTACTATGTCACTCAAAACACGTGTACTATGTCACCCAAACACGTGTACTATGTCACTCAAAACATGTGTACTATGTCACTCAAAACACGTGTACTATGTCACTCAAAACACGTGTACTATGTCACTCAAAACACGTGTACTATGTCACTCAAAACACGTGTACTATGTCACTCAAAACACGTGTACTATGTCACTCAAAACACGTGTACTATGTCACTCAAAACACGTGTACTATGTCACTCAAAACACGTGTACTATGTCACTCAAAACACGTGTACTATGTCACTCAAAACACGTGTACTATGTCACTCAAAACACGTGTACTATGATGGTATTTTTGTCATTCTCCAGTGTTGCTTGCAGTTATAGTTTAAAGTTGAAGGGGGCAACTTGATAGTATTTTTCTAAGATCAGGAACTTTATTTTGCTAAAACATTGTCGAAAATATTATTTGATTATTCATATTATTTAATATTATTAAATATTATATTATAGATACAATTTCTAGATATGTACTATATATTATCTAAATCTGTTACATGTATACTCTACCCGTCTGAAGTTAAAGCCCTGTAGCCTCGTTCCTGTCTTTCCCCTCACTGAACCATGTGGTATCTCCATGTCCTATCCTATTGTCCTCAGCTTCAGTTCTCTCTGGAGCCTGGTCCTGTAGCCATCAACTGTACAGCCTTCAACCACAACGGAAACCTGCTGGTAACTGGCGCTGCCGATGGAGTAATTAGACTGTTCGGTAAACTCTCACTCATTTTTTGTTGACTTTTGCTCTTCGTGGAGATTTGATTTGAGGTGATAGTAGATAGATGTGGGATGAATAGTCTCTTCATAATGCGCTATAACGCTTGACATACTGCAGGCACTAATAACTAGATCTCGGAGTTGACATAGCTGACTGCAATGAGGTCTCTGAGTGAAGAGGAGGCTGTGAATATAGAATTACTTGAATGAAACCTGACTTCAGTGGAGAGTGCTGATCTAATAATTATATTTCTATGCGTGTTAACATGTGCCTCTCTTTTCTCTCAGTCCTTCAGACATGCATCGCTATGGCTGTGCTATGAGTGGTTATAACATGTTCTTACCGCTCCTCCTCTTCAGACATCCAGCGCTATGATTGTACTATGAGCTGTTACAACATGTCTCTCTATTTTCCAGACATGCAGCATTAAGACTGTGCTATGAGCTGTTATAACATGTGTTTCTCTATTTTCCAGACATGCAGGGCTATGACTGTGCTATGAGCTGTTATAACATGTGCTTATCTCCCTATTCTCTCTAGACATGCAGCATTATGACTGCGCTATGAGCTGTTATAACATGTGTTTCTCTATTTTCCAGACATGCAGCATTAAGACTGTGCTATGAGCTGTTATAACATGTGCTTCTCTATTTTCCAGACATGCAGCGTTACGACTACGCTATGAGCTGTTATAACATGTGTTTCTCTATTTTCCAGACATGCAGCGTTATGACTGCGCTATGAGCTGGAGGGCCCACGATGGGGAGGTGTACAGTGTTGAGTTCAGCTATGATGAGAATACAGTGTTCAGTATCGGAGAGGACGGCAAGGTAACTGAATTCAGGTCGCAAGACAGTAGTAACATGCTACTAACACGGTAGTAACGTGGTAGTAACATGCTACTAACACGGTAGTAACATGCTACTAACACGGTAGTAACATGCTACTAACACGGTAGTAACATGCTACTAACACGGTAGTAACATGCTACTAACACGGTAGTAAAATGCTACTAACACGGTAGTAACATGCTACTAACACGGTAGTATCGCGGTAGTAACATGCTACTAACACGGTAGTAACATGCTACTAACACGGTAGTAACATGCTACTAACACGGTAGTAACATGCTACTAACACGGTAGTATCACGGTAGTAACATGCTACTAACACGGTAGTAACATGCTACTAACACGGTAGTAACATGCTACTAACACGGTAGTAACATGCTACTAACACGGTAGTAACGCGGTAGTAACATGCTACTAACACGGTAGTAACGTGGTAGTAACATGCTACTAACACGGTAGTAACATGCTACTAATACGGTAGTAACATGCTACTAACACAGTAGTAACGCGGTAGTAACATGCTACTAACACGGTAGTAACGTGGTAGTGAGACAGTAGTAGCATGGTAGTGAGACAGTAGTAACATGGTAGTAACATGGTAGTATATTGTAGTAACATGGTAGTATACTGTAGTAACATGGTAGTATACTGTAGTAACATCAAAATCAAATCAAATCAAATTTTATTTGTCACATACACATGGTTAGCAGATGTTAATGCGAGTGTAGCGAAATGCTTGTGCTTCAAGTTCCGACAATGCAGTAATAACCAACAAGTAATCTAACTAACAATTCCAAAACTACTGTCTTGTACACAGTGTAAGGGGATAAAGAATATGTACATAAGGATATATGAATGAGTGATGGTACAGAGCAGCATAGGCAAGATACAGTAGATGGTATTGAGTACAGTATATACATATGAGATGAGTATGTAAACAAAGTGGCATAGTTAAAGTGGCTAGTGATACATGTATTACATAAGGATACAGTCGATGATATAGAGTACAGTATATACTTATGCATATGAGATGAATAATGTAGGGTAAGTAACATTATATAAGGTAGCATTGTTTAAAGTGGCTAGTGATATATTTACATCATTTCCCATCAATTCCCATTATTAAAGTGGCTGGAGTTGAGTCAGTGTCAGTGTGTTGGCAGCAGCCACTCAATGTTAGTGGTGGCTGTTTAACAGTCTGATGGCCTTGAGATAGAATGGCCTTCCTGTGACATCGGGTGGTGTAGGTGTCCTGGAGGGCAGGTAGTTTGCCCCCGGTGATGCGTTGTGCAGACCTCACTACCCTCTGGAGAGCCTTACGGTTGAGGGCGGAGCAGTTGCCGTACCAGGCGGTGATACAGCCCGCCAGGATGCTCTCGATTGTGCATCTGTAGAAGTTTGTGAGTGCTTTTGGTGACAAGCCGAATTTCTTCAGCCTCCTGAGGTTGAAGAGGCGCTGCTGCGCCTTCTTCACAATGCTGTCTGTGTGAGTGGACCAATTCAGTTTGTCTGTGATGTGTATGCCGAGGAACTTAAAACTTGCTACCCTCTCCACTACTGTTCCATCGATGTGGATAGGGGGGTGTTCCCTCTGCTGTTTCCTGAAGTCCACAATCATCTCCTTAGTTTTGTTGACGTTGAGTGTGAGGTTATTTTCCTGACACCACACTCCGAGGGCCCTCACCTCCTCCCTGTAGGCCGTCTCGTCGTTGTTGGTAATCAAGCCTACCACTGTTGTGTCGTCCGCAAACTTGATGATTGAGTTGGAGGCGTGTGTGGCCACGCAATCGTGGGTGAACAGGGAGTACAGGAGAGGGCTCAGAACGCACCCTTGTGGGGCCCCAGTGTTGAGGATCAGCGGGGAGGAGATGTTGTTGCCTACCCTCACCACCTGGGGGCGGCCCGTCAGGAAGTCCAGTACCCAGTTACACAGGGCGGGGTCGAGACCCAGGGTCTCGAGCTTGATGACGAACTTGGAGGGTACTATGGTGTTGAATGCCGAGCTGTAGTCAATGAACAGCATTCTCACATAGGTATTCCTCTTGTCCAGATGGGTTAGGGCAGTGTGCAGTGTGGTTGAGATTGCATCGTCTGTGGACCTATTTGGGCGGTAAGCAAATTGGAGTGGGTCTAGGGTGTCAGGTAGGGTGGAGGTGATATGGTCCTTGACTAGTCTCTCAAAGCACTTCATGATGACGGAAGTGAGTGCTACGGGGCGGTAGTCGTTTAGCTCAGTTACCTTAGCTTTCTTGGGAACAGGAACAATGGTGGCCCTCTTGAAGCATGTGGGAACAGCAGACTGGTATAGGGATTGATTGAATATGTCCGTAAACACACCGGCCAACATGGTAGTAACATGGTAGTAACATGGTAGTGAGACAGTAGTAACATGGTAGTATACTGTAGTAACATGGTAGTTGACTGTAGTAACATGGTAGTGAGACAGTAGTAGCATGGTAGTGAGACAGTAGTAACATGGTAGTAGACTGTAGTAACATGGTAGTAACATGGTAGTAGACTGTAGTAACATGGTAGTAGACTGTAGTAACATGGTAGTAGACTGTAGTAACATGGTAGTAACATGGTAGTAGACTGTAGTAACATGGTAGTAGACTGTAGTAACATGGTAGTAACATGGTAGTAGACTGTAGTAACATGGTAGTAACATGGTAGTGAGACTGTAGTAACATGGTAGTAACATGGTAGTAGACTGTAGTAACATGGTAGTAACATGGTAGTGAGACTGTAGTAACATGGTAGTAGACTGTAGTAACATGGTAGTAACATGGTAGTAGACTGTAGTAACATGGTAGTAACATGGTAGTAGACTGTAGTAACATGGTAGTTGACTGTAGTAACATGGTAGTTGTCTGTAGTAACATGGTAGTGAGAATGTAGTAACATGGTAGTAACATGGTAGTGAGACTGTAGTAAAATGGTAGTATACTGTAGTAACATGGTAGTAGACTGTAGTAACATGGTAGTGAGACTGTAGTAACATGGTGGTAACATGGTAGTGAGACAGTAGTAACATGGTAGTAGACTGTAGTAACATGGTAGTAGACTGTAGTAACATGGTAGTGAGACTGTAGTAACATGGTAGTTGACTGTCGTAACATGGTAGTGAGACAGTAGTAACATGGTAGACTGTAGTAACATGGTAGTAACATGGTAGTAGACTGTAGTAACATGGTAGTAACATGGTAGTAGACTGTAGTAACATGGTAGTAACATGGTAGTAAACTGTAGTAACATGGTAGTAACATGGTAGTAGACTGTAGTAACATGGTAGTAGACTGTAGTAACATGGTAGTAGACTGTAGTAACATGGTAGTAGACTGTAGTAACATGGTAGTGAGACTGTAGTTACATGGTAGTAACATGGTAGTAGACTGTAGTAACATGGTAGTAACATGGTAGTAGACTGTAGTAACATGGTAGTGAGACTGTAGTAACATGGTAGTAACATGGTAGTAGACTGTAGTAACATGGTAGTAACATGGTAGTAGACGGTAGTAACATGGTAGTAACATGGTAGTGAGACAGTAGTAACATGGTAGTATACTGTAGTAACATGGTAGTATACTGTAGTAACATGGTAGTAACATGGTAGTGAGACAGTAGTAACATGGTAGTATACTGTAGTAACATGGTAGTTGACTGTAGTAACATGGTAGTGAGACAGTAGTAACATGGTAGTGAGTAGTAGTAACAGTAGTATAATAGTAACACAGACAGAAGGGCTGGGAAACCTAGTCAGTGGTACAACCGAATGCATTTCAACTGAAATGTGTCTTCCGCATTTAACCCATAACCCCCTGCTCTGTATCAGTAACATAGTAGTCAGGTCCCTGTAATTACGTCTGTATTTAACCCATAACCCCCTGCTCTGTATCAGTAACATAGTAGTCAGGTCCCTGTAATCACGTCTGTATTTAACCCATAACCCCCTGCTCTGTATTACGTCTGTTCCAGTTTATCCAGTGGAACATTCACCGATGTGGAGTGAAGCAGTCAGAGAACTCCCTGCCCCAGGATGCCACGGGGCCCTTTGTCCTGTCTGGCTACAGTGGGTACAAGCAGGTCCAGGTGCCACGAGGACGGCTGTTCGCCTTCGACTCCGAGGGACAACATGTCCTCACTTGCTCCAACAACGGAGGGCTCATCTACAGGGTAAGGCTGCTTCGAGGTTGTTTTTTTATGAACCGTTTTCCTAGTTTTAATGTGTCCCAAATGGCACCAGTTTCCTATATAGTGCACTACTTTTGACCAGGGCCCATAGGTGTAGTAGCGTACTATGTAAGGAATAGGGTGTCATTTAGGACAAAAAATTAGGAAATGTTTAATTAAACCTAAGGTAAGGCTGTTTTAGAGCAGTAGCTCTCAAACCTCCCCAGATGTTTCACAATGTTTTGTTGTAGCCCTGGCTTTACTCATGTTAAAGCCTCAGTGCTAACAGTGGACTTCCTGCTTGGGCAAACCGCCTCAGTGCTAACAGTGGACTTCCTGCTTGGGCAAACCGCCTCAGTGCTAACAGTGGACTTCCTGCTTGGGCACACCGCCTCAGTGCTAACAGTGGACTTCCTGCTAGGGCAAACCGCCTCAGTGCTAACAGTGGACTTCCTGCTTGGGCAAACCGCCTCAGTGCTAACAGTGGACTTCCTGCTAGGGCAAACCGCCTCAGTGCTAACAGTGGACTTCCTGCTTGGGCAAACCGCCTCAGTGGACTTCCTGCTAGGGCAAACCGCCTCAGTGCTAACAGTGGACTTCCTGCTTGGGCAAACCGCCTCAGTGGACTTCCTGCTTGGGCAAACCGCCTCAGTGGACTTCCTGCTAGGGCAAACCGCCTCAGTGCTAACAGTGGACTTCCTGCTTGGGCACACCGCCTCAGTGCTAACAGTGTAAGTCAGGTTCTTGGGCACATGATTACTGCATACAATAGCTGTGGGATCAGCAGAGGCATTCAGGGCAGTTAGAGGGACATAAATTAGATTACTTACATTGTGTCTTCCAACACCCCTGGGATAATGTACATTTGCTGAAGCATTATTGCAACTCAGCGACACAATGGTAGGGATTAACTGAGCTGGGTTTAGGTCATTGATAAGTCACTGTCTCAACGCAGCCTTATAATGCTGTGAAAGGATCCAGGAACCCAAATGATTTGGGTGGATCCCATCCTCCTTATAATGCTGTGAAAGGATCCAGGAACCCAAATGATTTGGGTGGATCCCATCCTCCTTTTAAATGCTGTGAAAGGATCTAGGAACCCAAATCATTTGGGTGGATCCCATCCTCCTTATAAAACAAGCTTTGTTTCCAGAAGGTATCAAAATGGTCACTAAATGTTCCATCCACAGAGCTGCGATAGTCTGGTAGCCAGTTATGGAGGGATAACAGTCTGCTGAACCGTTCAATGCCACACCATTTAGGGAGGACAGAGGGACAGATATTATGGGGTGTTTGTTGGTGTCAAGCAGAGACCCAATCAGTTGTTTAAAATCCATCTTCAGCTGTTCTGTGCTGCCCTTCATAATGTCATTGAATCACACATTAACTATGATCGACTACATTTCCTGATGTAGGTTTATAATGTTTGGGAGCAGCTCGGGCTCCTGTGTAGCACCACGTTTTTGCTCCAGGGACTGAGGCATTTCTCACCATTGAACGGCCGGGGAAGGAGAAGTCCGCCCATTCCTGCCCCTCACACCTTTCATGGGCCCATGAGATGCAGGATAGCATAGGCCGCCAGCGCCCTGTCAGGTCCAGACCTCCCACAGCAGGCAGAGCCCCATCAGGTCCAGACCTCCCACAGCAGGCAGAGTCCCGTCAGGTCCAGACCTCCCACAGCAGGCAGAGCCCCGTCAGATCCAGACCTCCCACAGTAGGCAGAGCCCCGTCAGGTCCAGACCTCTCACAGCAGGCAGAGCCCCGTCAGATCCAGACCTCCCACAGCAGGCAGAGCCCCGTCAGGTCCAGACCTCCCACAGCAGGCAGAGCCCCGTCAGGTCCAGACCTCCCACAGCAGGCAGAGCCCCGTCAGGTCCAGACCTCCCACAGCAGGCAGAGCCCCGTCAGGTCCAGACCTCCCACAGCAGGCAGAGCCCTGTCAGGTCCAGACCTCCCACAGCAGGCAGAGCCCTGTCAGGTCCAGACCTCCCACAGCAGGCAGAGCCCCGTCCGGTCCAGAGAGAGGGAAAGGAGCCGAACTTGACGACGAAGCCGCTGCTGGAGTCAGCTCAGCAATGAAGGCGCAGGTAGATCCCAAATATCGGTGCAGTACAACTCATCCTCGTCACGGATTGGCTATTTGCAGCAGACGACCACACCGGGGTTCCTATCAGCTAACAACAAGAACGAGAGGCTCCAGTGGGCATCACCAACACTGGACCATTGAGGAGAGGAAAAACATGACCTGGTCCGACGAATCGCAGTTCCTGTTGTGTCTTGCTGATGGCAGAGTCAGGATTTGGCATACAGTGGCCTCATCCTGACTGGTGTCAACAGTACAGGCTGATTGATGGCGGTGGTGGTGTGATGGTGTGGGGAATGTTTTCCTGGCATGCATTAGGTCCCTTGATACCAATTGAGCAACGTTTCCATTCCCCAAAGAATGCAAGCTGTTCTGGAGGCAAATGTGGGGTCCGACCTGGTACTAGATGGGTGTACCTAATAAATATTTCTACTATGAGTTTGGAATAATACTGTGAAATTGTTTTTTAAAAATTACGATAATGCTCTTTCAGTGTAAGGGCTGTTTGAAAAGAGTTTTGGTAAAAACGGTCCTAGCAAATTTCTTGCTTTGAGAAATGTCTCTTTGCTAAGAAGCATTGTAATTAACAGTAAGGTAATTGTTACCTAGAAATGATTTGATATTGAGATTTTTTTTTTTAAAACAGCTAGGCGAGCTTTTTATTATTTTTTTTACTTGAGATGTTATTCCTTAACATCCAATGGCCTTATATGTTATGTTTAGAGGGAGACTGGCACGGACAGCCAAAACAGGCATCAAAACGTCAGTCGATTCTCAATGTACGATATGATTATAGAAACATAACACCTTTTCACCTCCATATCACATCAAAATAATTTCACAAATGCAAAAAAAAAAAATACATATAAACTTACTGTATGTACAGTTTTAACCAGGTTTATTTTTCTGTTACAACATTTTTCTGACGTCTGTTAGTGTTCGGAGCATATGCTAGATCAGTGGTATCCTATTTTTGAGCCTTGGGTCGCATTGCTTCATGGGAGTTTTGAGTATCACTCGGTAGGAAGTCAGCAACTCGATTCGCTTAGTTTGGAGGGCCAACTACAGGGCTGAAAAGGCACTACGCCTCGCTCAAAGTTGAATTAGGACAACACTCCCACTGTACATACAGCTCGCAGGATCGCTCAAAATGGAGGCTAAGTGGAAGGCTATTGTGTGTGTGTGTGTGTGTGTGTGTGTGTGTGTGTGTGTGTGTGTGTGTGTGTGTGTGTGGCTGTTCACCCATCACTAATACGAAAATATCCTGCATTGAGAGTGAAACCTATTATTTGTCGACTACCACATGAATTTAACACCACGAGTAATGGAACGGAACATCAGTTGCTCCTGAAGCTGTGACCCGTTATTTATATATATATATATATATATATATATATATTATAGTCTCTGCTGAGAAGTGAACAGATCTCATTAAGACTGGATGTCATGCAGGAGATGTGTTTTAGTGACGGGCCAGTGGAGCCTCTCCTCTCCCACTCACACAATAAGCAGAATATCTGTGTGTAGTAATAAGTATAGCACCAACACAACATTTACATAAGTCATTTAGCAGAACACTCTTATCCAGAGCGACTTAGTCCATCTTAAAGCTGGAATACAGAGTGGTGAAACTGCCACGTTGTTGTTGTGAGATTGACAACAACAACAACAACAACAACAACGGGACGATACTTCGAAACAACAAGCTTGTTTTCCCTCTGACATCATCACACATCACTGCATGCTGGAAAGAGCAGCTTAGAGGCTCCTCCTCCTTTCAGGAACAAAACAATAACAAATGTTCCTGGGGTTACCAGGGACTTCCGTCAATGGGGATTCCATCTTTAAGACGTAGTCATAGTAAATGCATTTTTCCTCGATTTTAAAAGTAGCTATCGACAAGTGTGAGTGCAAGGGAGTTTTTTTTTTTGCTGTTGCCCTGACTAAGTCTTTGTGTGTGTGTGTGTCTCTTGTCTTCACCAGCTGAACAGCTCCAGTGATAGTGGTCTGGAGAAGGTTCTACCGTTGGGGGGCCACAAGGCCCCTGTGGTCACAGTGGACTGGTGCTCTGCCATGGACTGTGGCACCTGCCTCACCGCATCCATGGACGGAAAGATCAAACTCAGCACTTTACTGGCACAGAAATCCTGATTGGTCGAAATGTAAAGGCCTCTAGGGAGGGTTCCTCATTGGAGGGAAGCATTTTAATGCAGCATCACACTATTGAAGCCGATGTATTCTACAGTAGCGTTCGTCTTAAATAATTGTAATACTTTGTATTGACCTAAGGCAGTCAACAACATATCATGGATGAAACAGGGCTTTGGGAAATCATAATAGGATATTAACAATTAGAATCAAATCCAACTCATTCCTTACCTGCAAGTGGTGTTCAGTCCATGTGAGAGACCATGCTATATTTGTTGTAGTAGAGAAGTTGTGGCTATAAAATCTGAACTGGTTGTTGTGAGAATTTGAAACTTTGAGAGGCCAATGCACCTATCCAAGGCCGAAACCATGCAGAAGTGGAACCATTTCTGGCTTTTCTCAGTTTTGACGCAGTACCACAACTCCTGATCAAGGGCTGTTTGTTTAATCATGTATGTGTGGATTGTGACAATAAATAATTTGTAGATAGTCCTGTATCAGTGTGTTTTCTCCTGTCTTTATGGATCTTTTTTAGTGTCGGGGATAAAAATCAACTGGATTCTAAATTCAACAACCAATGGAATAAGAGTTATACTTCACTAGACCCAAATATGGGCAATAGATCTCAGAACATTGGAATCATCCAAACTTACAGCATATGGAAGCCAACGCAGAGAAGTTAGCTACATACGTAGCTGGCGTGAGTAATGACGTGTCAGAGTATCCCGGTGTGATCTTCATGCACTTCCTCTCACATTATTAGGCTGACCACTGGAGAAGTCTGAACAGTATGAGTGCTGATCTGGGATCAGTTGGGACCTGACACTAAAACAGATGTTTTGTGGGTACTGGCCCGGATCCCTAACTTTTACTTTAATGAGTTACCTGGACATCCAAGTCTGGTAAACACACTGCATAACAAATCGTGTTCCGCTCGCCATGAAACTAGTCTTTAGAATTAACTTCACTCGATGCAAAATTAAATGATTCATCAGACAAATCGGTTTCCTACCGTTGTGGATTCTCTTAAAAGTCACGATATAAAAACAGACAACTAAACAAGCATGTTTTTTTGTGAACGTTCACTTTATTAAAACAGGTTCTGTGAGATCTTACTGCCTTATAAGGCGTTACTGAATTCACAAGATGTTATGTGCACTTGAGATATAAAGTATAAACTGTTATATACAACACAAACACTAGGCTATTAAGAGTAGTTCAATGGCAGACTATTATTGTGCTGTTCGAATAATAAATAAATAATATTGTTTGAATAATCAAGACACTGAAATTCCCCCCCGTCATTGAGATTTTACTGGTTTGGCCCCTCCATGTTCAGTGTCCAAATCAAGACCTAGACATTCTGCTTTTCAGACCATTTTCACGTAACCAACACACCGATGCAAGTCCTCTTAGGAAGATAATGGCTGGTCTTCTACAAGTATTTCCCTTCCTGTGATGTGGCCTTCCCGGCCAGCTGAGTCTTCAACTAGACTCTTCAATCTCCCAAGGTGATGCAAGGCCCTAAAACAAAACAAGATCGTTATTTAAGGGATTTTATGTGACAGACTATCATGGGTCTTTAAAATAAAATATACATTTAGTCTACTGTCTTATTCCAAATGCATCTATTTGTGTCAGTATTGTACCTCTTCAATGATTGTCCACCGAGTGCAGTGTCATAGTCATCGGACCTCTGTAATTCAGACAATGGTATCACTGCTCTGGTTCACATCAGTTATGTCAGGAACATTTTTTTTATTCCTAACTAGAAACCAGATTAGTTAGAAGTCTACACATCATTCATCTCATTCTCAGTACCATTATCATCTGTGGTTGTGTGCCGTCCTCCAACGTTGGTGTTGAACCATTCTCCGAGGTTACTTCCTTTTCTGTTCCATTCTCCGCGGTTACTTCCTTTTCATTCTCCAGACTGACTTGTTGCTCCACGGCTTGAAGGCTAAACAGCATCTGTTTGAGGGCCTCCACCGGACCAGGGTGTTTCCTGCTGCTGTAGCCCGACGAACATGAGCCTGAGGCAGCCTGCACAGTCACAACATGGAAGATGGGGGAGTTAGGATTCAAGTTCATGGCTCTGAGGTACAACATATCCATCTCTCAAATCAGAAGTCTTCGTTAAAACTTTACATGGACTAAGGAATCATCTGATCAAGGAGCATTTTGTACAGACCTCGTCTTTCCTGTCTCTCAAAATCTCTGTGGTGATCAGTGTGTCTTCTGCTCCCTCTACAGGTACTGGAGATTTACTGCAGAGGGAGAGAAGCAGAGAATTTAGCAACGCCTTCTGTGAAATTATAGCTCAATAATAGTTGAGTTTACTAAAAGTAGATTCTAAAAAAAAAAACATATCCTACTTAATATTTGTAATGTATCGTGCTTAATCTTCGTTTTGTTTTCGTACATGTCACCACTTTTGACTAGCACTCACAATGTGATGGCAGGGTTGTCCCAAGAGCGATCGGCCTCTAGGACATCCTCTGAGCCACCAGGGCTGTGTCCCATGTCCTTCTGCAGCTGGCTGGTCAGGCCTAGTGAAGGTGAGTTAAGGACCTTCTCTGCCTTCAAGATCAAACTCTCGATCTTATCACCTGTGAAGAAAACACAGTGGACAGCTCTTATGCAATACATGAAAATACCAGTGTAACTGTAAACTGAGGACTAAGTCTGGACAAATGAACACAAGCCCTGGGTGTTGTTTAGACACGCAGAATGTTTATTATACCTCTGAAGAGCTCGTCGAAATCAGTGCTCCGTTCTCCCTCTGCAGCGAAAGCTAGCCGCTCTGCAAACCGTAGTCTAAACTCCCTCAGTGTCCTGTGATCAGCCTCTCCTCTGAGAAGTTGTTGCCTGTCATCATCAGAACCAGAGACATCCTCAAGATGGCCGCCGTTACTATCCTGCTGTCCTTCCTTTAGCTCCTCATAGGAAGCCTCCAGCTCGCCCAGCCAGGAGGGAGGTCTAGGGGAGGGAGGCACGGTCTGGGTCGGGCCCCAGCCCCTATGCTGTGTCTTCTTATGAGACTCTGAGAAGTCTATTTTAGTGGTGGGAATGTCTTTGGGAACATTGTCACACTCCTGGAGCCAGGCGGGGTACTTCAGGTCAGGAACGCTGGTGACCCCAGAGAAATCCATCTCAGACTTTTGGCTGGTCAGCCAGCGAGGGTAATCGTGGTGGGAGGAGAAAGGACCAGGGGAGTCTGTGGTCTGGTGGTAGAGACCATGCTGGGGCTGGGGCCGTAAGCTCCCCTTCACTCTGGGGCCTGTGAAGGGATCTGTCTTTTGGGTTTCCTCTGCTTGAGTTCTAGCTCTGGACTGGTACAGCTTGTGAGGAGTGTTGTGAGGGGAAGAGTAGTGCAGGCAGCGTTTAATATGAGAGCTGCTGTTAGGCCTAGGCCTCCTAGAGGACCAGGAGTTAGAGTAGGAGCTCTGCCCCAGGGGGTAGTCCCCAGACTGGGTGAGGAAGGCAGAGGTGCGAGTCACGGGTAGGGAACCATCACAGGGGAGCACCAACAGATCGTCGGTGGTCAGGCTGATGCAGTCTCCACGGTGACCAGAACCCACGGGAAGATTCAGGAAGTCCAGCTCCCTGTCTGTTAGTCTCTCTCTAAGAACTGGGAACCATGGACAAGACGTATACATATATATATGATACGTATACAATCAAAGTGGTTAATTATTGTACATGAATTAAGATCCAAGTACCACTTGATAAAAGTATTATGTTTTATCTCCATATTCAAACAGCTTGGACAAATAAAAGTTAAGCATTTCATAATCGATGACAAAAACCTAAATCTTTACCATCTTTATTCCTGAACTCGGTTCTGGGCAGAGCAGAACTTATCCGGTTTTTCTGGAGTTGCAGACTCCCGGTAGAAGTTTCAGAAGTGTGCAGGCTTCTGTCAAAGTCTGCAATGTAGGCTTCCAGGGCCTCAGTAGCCGATTCATAGTCGCGGTCCCGGTATCTGATGCCGGTGAGAGCCGGTGAGTTGTCCCTTAAGGTGCCTCTCAGGTGTCCGGAGCTAGCCAACAAGGAGGTGATGGTTGACTCCGGAGAAAAGATAAGGTCACCTTGTCCGGAAGTCATTCTGTCAAACAAACTAACATGTTGTAAAGTTAGATGGATATCTGACAAGTTAAAATAAGAAAACTAAGTTACACTACTATAAACTGATCGTAAAGAACACATGTGTTTATCTGACTAGTAACAAGCTGAATCAAATAAATAAATAAAAACAACACGCCAAAAAGTTTGTACTCGCTGACTGTAAAACAAAAAACGTTTAACGTCATCTTTTTGTTGTTGTCGTACTCTTGTCTGTTTTTACCTGCTTGTAAACTATTAAGTAAATCATTTAAACATTAGCAAACGTGTTATAAACTTACCGGTAACGCCTTTATAGTTGGTTCGTAGATAACAAGCTCCAACACAGTCGTCACTAGTTACCACAAAGTCTCATTTCTCACATTTCTCATCTTAAAATTTGATTTTTAAACCTAAAAACATAATCTAAACCACACTGCTAACGTTATGCCTAACATTAAATAAGTATCAAACAAATATATATATATATTTTAACGATATATCCACTAGTGGAAACCCTCCCCAGCACAGCGGCAAATGTGTTGGCCAACAGGAAATATTCCATGCGTTTTTCACGTCAGAGCGGCTCGACGCACCGAGGTATAAAACAAGGCTTCAAGACCGTCTGCAGGTCTTCCACTGTGACGAGTTGTTCATTCACATCGTTATGCATAGAAGAGAGCCTACCTCTTCCCCGTCACTGTTCAATCAAATGACCTCCATGTTCAAAATTACAGCGGTACAGTTTGGAATATATTGCAGTGAATTGTCAATATATTTTGATTTAATGGTGATCATTATTACGTTATTTCAAATCAAACTTTTATTAGTCACGTGCGCCGAATACAACAGTGAAATGCTTACTTACAAGCCCCTAATCAACGATGCAGTTTAAAAAAGACAAGAATAAGAAATAAAAGTAACAAGTAGTTAAAAAGCAGCAGTAAAATAGCAATGGCTAGACTATATACAGGAGGGTCACTGGTACAGAGTCAATGTGCAGAGGGCACCGGTTAGTTAAGGTCATTGCGGTAATAGGGTACATGTAGGTAGAGTTATTAAAGTGGCTATGCATAGATAATAACAGGGAGTAACAGCCGCATAAATCTTTGTCTTAATGGGCGTTTTAATTAAGCAATAAGGCCTGGGGGGTGGGTGGGGGGGGGGGGGGTTGAGGGTAGAGGAAGGACATCAGAAATAGAGGGGAGAGGTTGAGGGTAGAGGATGGACATCAGTAATAGATGGGAGAGGTTGAGGGTAGAAGAAGGACAGGACTAAAAACAAACTAAATATAAGAATAATCAAAACTATTAAATAACATATATAGAATCATGTATTAACTAAAAAAAAGTGTTCAGCAAATCAAAATATATTTTATATTTGAGATTCCTCAAAGTAGCCACCCTTTGCCTTGATGACAGCTTTCTTTGCACTCTTGGCATTCTCTCAACCAGCTTCATGAGGTAGTCACCTGGAATGCAATTCAATTAACAGGTGTGCCTTGTTAAAGGTTAATTTGTGGAACTTATTTCCTTCTTAATGCGTTTGAGACAGTCAGTTGTGTTGCGACATGGTAGGGGTGGTATACAGAAGATAGCCCTATCTGGTCAAATACCAAGTCCATATCATGGCAAGAAGAGCTCAAATAAGCAAATAGAAACGACAGTCCATCATTAATTTAAGACATGAAGGTCACACTGTTCCCCTCAATCAAACACGTCACATCCTGTTGAACGTGGAACGAGGAAGAGCTCGGTTTTGTTGTTTTGAAAAGTTTGTTGTTTTGAAAGCTCTTAGTAGCTAGCAAACGTTTTAGTTTGGATCCCGTGATGCAGTTGGCATCAATTGCAGGGACTGTTAGTCGCTGTCCGGTGATCCTGCCGACCAAGGATGGGTCTGAGGAGCTATTTGGCGTTGCAGCTAGCTTAGCTGCTAGCTAGCTGCATATCAAGCTAGAGGGGTTTTCTTGAGGGCTTGAACGCAGCCCGCAACGTGGTTAGCCATTGAAGCTGAGATCGCTTATTGTCCCTGCTGTTTGTTGTATTCAATCTTCCCTGTGACCTGCCCTGTCTGTAACTGTGAGGAGTAACAGTGCAACCTACGTTGCTAGCTACCATGCGCATGTTTACGGACATATTAAATCTCTCCCTATCCCAGTCTTCTGTCCCCACATGCTTCAGGATGACCACCATTGTTTCTGTACACAAGAAGTCAAAGAAGTCAAAGGTAACCGAACTAACTGAACTAAATGACTATCGCCTCGTAGCACTCACTTCTGTCATCATAAAGTGCTTTGAGAGACTAGTCAAGGATCATATCACCTCCGCCCTATCTGACACCCTAGACCCACTCCAATTTGCTTACCGCCCCAACAGGTCCACAGACGATGCAATTTGCTGTCACACTCCACATTGCCCTTTCCCATCTGGACAAGAGGAATACCTATGTAAGAATGCTGTTCATTGACTACAGCTCAGCATTCAAGACCATAGTACCCTCCAAGCTCATCATTAAGCTCGAGGCCCTGGGTCTCAACCCAGCCCTGTACAACTGGGTCCTGGACTTTCTGACAGGTCGCCCCCAGATGGAGAAGGTAGGAAACAACATCTCCACTTCGCTGATCCTCAACACTGGGGCCCCACAAGGGTGTGTGCTCAGCCCCCTCCTGTACTCCCTGTTCACCCATGACTGTGTGGAAATGCACGGCTCCAACTCAATCATCAAGTTTGCAGACGACACTACAGTAGTGGGCTTGATTACCAACAACGATGTGACGGCCTACAGGGAGGAGGTGAGGGCACTCGAAGTGTGGTGTCAGGATAACAACCTCTCACTCAACGTCAACAAAACAAAGGAGATAATCGTGGACTTCAGGAAACAGCAGAGGGAGCAGCCCCCTATCTACATTGATGGGACAGTAGTGGAGAGGGTGGAGAGTTTTAAGTTCCTCGGCGTACACATCACTGACAAACTGAAATGGCCCACCCGCACAGACAGGGTGGTGAAAAAGGCGCAATAATGCCTCTTCAACCTCAGGAGGCTGAAGAACATTGGCTTCTCACCTAAAACCCTCAAAATCTTTACAGATGCTGTCGGGCTGAATCACCATCCTGTTACGGCAATTGCACCACCCTCAACCACAAGGCTCTCCAGAGGGTGGTGCGGTCTGCACAACGCATCACCGGGGGCAAACTACCTGCCCTCCAGAACACCTACAGCACCTGATGTCACAGGAAGGCCAAAAAGATCACAAGGACAACAACCACCCGGCTTAAGCAGGGGGACACGTCTGGCACTGCAGGATTTGAGTCCCTGGCGGCGTAGTGTGTTACTGATGGTAGGCTTTGTTACTTTGGTCCCAGCTCTCTGCATGTCAAACACTAGGTCCCCCCGTGTGGTTCTGGGATTTTTGCTCACCGTTCTTGTGATCATTTTGACCCCACGGGGTGAGATCTTGCGTGGAGCCCCAGATCGAGGGAGATTATCAGTGTGTCTTCCATTTCCTAATAATTGCTCCCACAGTTGATTTCTTCAAACCAAGCTGCTTACCTATTGCAGATTCAGTCTTCCCAACCTGGTGCAGGTCTACAATTTTGTTTCTGGTGTCCTTTGACAGCTCTTTGGTCTTGGCCATAGTGGAGTTTGGAGTGTGACTGTTTGAGGTTGTGGACAGGTGTCTTTTATAATGATAACAAGTTCAAACAGGTGCCATTAATACAGGTAACGAGTGGAGGACAGAGGAGCCTCTTAAAGAAGAAGTTACAGGTCTGTGAGAGCCAGAAATCTTGCTTGTTTGTAGGTGACCAAATACTTATTTTCCACCACAATTTGCAAATAAATTCATTAAAAATCCTACAATATGATTTTCTGGATTTTTTTCCCTCATTTTGTCTGTCATAGTTGAAGTGTACCTATGATGAAAATTACAGGCCTCTCTCATCTTTTTAAGTGGTTGAACTTGCACAATTGGTGGCTGACTAAATACTTTTTGGCCCCACATGTATGTGACCATTAACATCTGCAAACCGTGTGTATGTGACTAATAACATCTGCTAACCATGTGACCAATAACATCTGCTAACCATGTGTATGTGACCAATAACATCTGCTAACCATGTGTATGTGACCAATAACATCTGCTAACCGTGTGTATGTGACCAATAACATTTGCTAACCGTGTGACCAATAACATCTGCTAACCATGTGTATGTGACCAATAACATCTGCTAACCATGTGTATGTGACCAATAACATCTGCTAACCGTGTGACCAATAACATCTGCTAACCGTGTGTATGTGACCAATAACATCTGCTAACTGTGTGTATGTGACCAATAACATCTGCTAACCGTGTGTATGTGACCAATAACATCTGCTAACCGTGTGACCAATAGCATCTGCTAACCGTGTGACCAATAACATCTGCTAACCATGTGTATGTGACCAATAACATCTGCTAACCGTGTGTATGTGACCAATAACATCTGCTAACCGTGTGTATGTGACCAATAACATCTGCTAACCGTGTGACCAATAGCATCTGCTAACCGTGTGACCAATAACATCTGCTAACCGTGTGTATGTGACCAATAACATCTGCTAACCGTGTGTATGTGACCAATAACATCTGCTAACCGTGTGTATGTGACCAATAACATCTGCTAACCGTGTGACCAATAACATCTGCTAACCATGTGTATGTGACCAATAACATCTGCTAACCGTGTGTATGTGACCAATAACATCTGCTAACCGTGTGTATGTGACCAATAACATCTGCTAACCGTGTGTATGTGACCAATAACATCTGCTAACCGTGTGTATGTGACCAACAAAGTTTGATTTGAAGACCAAAGCCGGCAGAAGTACTGTTGAGGACAGTGGTATCTTTCTATCACAAGTGATATTTTTTTTGATTTTAAACAAACAAAAAAGAGTTCTACAGTTGTTACAACAGCAACTTCAAGTGTTTTGTCCAAATACTGGTGGATTCCAGCCTTAGAAATAATAAGGTTCGTGAAAATCAATAACTCGATAATAATAATCAGATAACATTAATCTATTAGCCATTTCTGAGATTCATTTAGATCATTCATTTGATGATACAGCAGTAGCAATACAGAGATATAACATCTGTAGAAGAGACAGACATGCTTGTGGGGGAGGAGTTGCTGTATATATTCAGAGCCATATTCCTGTAATGCTTAGAGAAGATCTTCTGTCAAGTGTTATTGAAGTGTTGTGGTTGCAGGTTCGCACGTCTAAAGCCTTTTCTTTTGGGGTGTTGCTATAGGCCACCAAGTGCGAACAGTCAGTATCGAAATTATATGTGTGAAATGCTTGCTAGTTTTTCATGTGAACAGAGAGGTCTACTTTCTTGGGGACCTGAATATTGACTGGTTTTCATCAAGTTGTCAGCTCAAGAGGAAGCTTCTTACTGTAACCAGTGCCTGTAATCAATCAAATTTAAATCAAAATCATTTATAAAGCCCTTCTTACATTAGCTGATGTCACAAAGTGCTGTACAGAAATCCAGCCTAAAACCCCAAACAGCAAGCAATGCAGGTGTAGAAGCAAGGTGGTTAGAAAAAACTCCCTAGAAAGGCCAGAACCTAGGAAGAAACCTAGAAAGGAACCAGAATATGAGGGGTGGCCAGGCCTCCTCTGGCTGTGCCGGGTGGTGATTATAACAGAACATGGCCAAGATGTTCAAACGTTCATAGATGACCAGCAGGGTCAGATAATAATAATCACAGTGGTTGTAGAGGGTGCAACAGGTCAGCACCTCAGCAGTAAATGTCAGTTGGCTTTTCATAGCCGATCATTCAGAGTATCTCTACCGCTCCTGCTATCTCCAGAGAGTTGAAAACAGCAGGTCTGGGACAGGTAGCATGTCCGGTGAACAGGTCAGGGTTCCATAGCTGCAGGCAGAACAGTCAAAACTGGAGCAGCAGCACGGCCAGGTGGACTGGGGACAGCAAGGAGTCATCATGCAAGGTAATCCTGAGGCATGGTCCTAGGGCTCAGGTCCTCCAAGAGAAAGAGAAAGAGAGAGAGAAAGAGAGAGAGAGAGAGAAAGAGAGAGAAAAATAGAAAAAAGAGAGAATTAGAGAGCATGCTTAAATTCACACAGGACACTGGATAAGGCAGGAGAAATACTCCAGCTATAACAGACTGACCCTAGCCCCCCGACACAAACTATTGCAGCATAAATACTGGCGGCTGAGACAGGAGGTGTCAGGAGACACTGTGGCCCCATCCGACGATACCCCCAGACAGTTTCAAACAGGCAGGATATAACCCCACCCACTTTGCCAAAGCACAGCCCCCACACCACTAGAGGGATATCTTCAACCACCAACCTGCTATCCTGAAACAGGGCCGAGTATAGCCCACAAAGATCTCCCCAAGGGCACGAACCTGAGGGGGGGCGCCAACCCGGACAGGAAGATCACGTCAGTGACTCATCCCACTCAAGTGACGCACCCCTCCTAGGGACGGCATGGAAGAGCACCAGTAAGCCAGTGACTCAGCCCCTGTAATAGGGTTAGAGGCAGAGAATCCCAGTGGAGAATCCCAAGGGCGGTTCGTTGCTCCAGAGCCTTTCCGTTCACCTTCACACTCCTGGGCTAGACTACACTCAATCATAGGACCTACTGAAGAGATGAATCTTCAGTAAAGACTTAAAGGTTGAGACCGAGTCTGCGTCTCTCACATGGATAGGCAGACCGTTCCATAACAATTGAGCTCTATAGAAGAAAGCCTGGCCTCCAGCGGTTTGCATAGAAATTCTAGGGACAGTAAGGAGGTCTGCGTCTTGTGACCTTATCGTACGTGTAGGTATGTACGGCAGGACCAAATCGGAGAGATAGGTAGGAGCAAGCCCATGTAATGCTTTGTAGGTTAGCAGTAAAACCTTGAGAGAGGCTAGCACTGGAGTAATATAATCACATTTTTTGGTTTTAGTCAGGATTCTAGCAGCCGTATTTAGCACTAACTGAAGTTTATTTAGAGCTTTATCCGGGTAGCCGGAGAGTAGAGCATTGCAGTAGTCTAACCTAGAAGTGACAAAAGCATGGAGTAATTTTTCTGCATCATTTTTGGACAGAAAGTTTCTGATTTTTGCAATGTTACGAAGATGGCAAAAAGCTGTCCTTGAAATATTCTTGATATGTTCGTCAAAAGAGAGATCAGGATCCAGAGTAACGGCGATGTCCTTCAGTTTGATTTGAGACAACTGTACAACCATCAAGATTAATTGTCAGATTCAACAGAAGATCTCTTTGTTTCCTTGGACCTAGAACTAGCATCTCTGTTTTGTCCGAGTTTAAAAGTAGAACATTTGCAGTCATCCACTTCCTTATGTCTGAAACACAGGCTTATAGCGAGGGTTTATTATGTTCAACATAGGAGGGCCAAGCACAGGAAGCAGCTCTTTCAGTAGTTTAGTTGGAATAGGGTCCAGTACACAGCTTAAAAGTTTAGAGGCCATGACTATGTTCATCATTGTGTCAAGATATATAGGATTAAAAAACTTGAGTGTCTCACTTGATCCCAGGTCCTGGCAGTGTTGTGCTGCCTCAGGACAACTGAGCTTTGGAGGAATATGCAGATTTAAAGAGGAGTCTGTCATTTGCTTTCCAATGATCATGATCTTTTCATCAAAGAAGTTCATGAATTTATCACTGCTGAAGTGAAAGCCATTCCTCTCTTGGGGAATGCTGCTTTTTAGTTAGCTTTGCGACAGTATCAAATGTTTTTTTTGGGGGGGATTGTTCTTATTTTCTTCAGTTAAGTTGGAAAAATAGGATGATAGGATGATCTGGTTCAGGTTATTAATCAACCTACCAGGGTGTTTACAAACACTACAGGAACAAGATCATCCACATGCATCGATCACATTTTTACTAACGCTGTAGATGTCCCGGATCCCTCCGGAACTTTCATTACGCACACCTGGTCCCTATTCCTACGGAATGTATTTGAATATATGTGTCCCCTTTGGTTTCTATTGGGTCTGCGATTATTGTTCCCATGTCCAGCTGTTGTGCTGCGTGCTATATATATATATATATATATATATATATATTGTGTATTACGGGTATCGGGCCGTGGCGTTTAACGAGGTTTACCCACGCTCCTTTGCTTGGGTACAGCCCAGTGTTTTTGTACACATGTTTGTTTGAGGTGTATTAGAAACCCCTATTGTGTTTTTGGCATATAGCCTAGTGGTTAGAGTGTTGAACTAGTAACCGAAAGGTTGCCAGATCTAATCCCCGAGCCGACAAGGTCTTCTGCCTCTGTACAAGGCAGTTAACCCACTGTTCCTAGGCCGTCATTGAAAATACGAACGAGTTCTTGACTGACATGACACGCCTAGTTAATTAAAGGTAAAAATAAATTCCTGCGCCTGTCTCAAATCCTTTATACCAGCCTGACAGTAGAATGTTGTTCTAGAGCTGTATCTGTACCCATTGGGATGCAGTGATCACTATAGTGACAAATAGTACAAAATAAAGAAAAACCCTGGAATGAGTAGGTGAGTCCAAATATTTGACTGGCGCTGTGTCCAGAAAAAAATAAGTATTTCCTGATATCCTTTTTTCTTTTGCACATTTGTCACACTTAAATGTTTCCGATTATCAAACACATTTTAATATTACACAAAGATAACCCAGGTAAGCACAAAATTCAGCTTTTAAGTGATCATTTTATTTATTAAGGGAAAAAACGTTATCCGAACCTTCATGGTCCTATGTGAAGAAGTAATTGCCCCCCCCCCCCCCCTGTTAAATTGTGAATTTACTGTGGTTAATCACATTTTTTGGAAAGCCGAGTTCAATTTCACTAGCCACACCCAGGCCCGATTACTGCCAGACCTGTTGAATCAAGAAATCACTTAAATAGAACCTGTCTGACAAAGTGAAGTAGGACAAAAGATCTCAAAAAGCAAGACATCATGTCGCGATCCAAATAAATTCAGGAACTGCAGCAGGACAATGATCCAAAACACACCAGCAAATCCGCCTCTCAATGGCTTAAAAAAAAAATGAAGGTTTTGGAGGGGCCTAGCCAAAGTCCGGACTTGAATCCGATTGAGATGCTGTGGCGTGACCTTAAAAAGGCGGTTCATGCTCGAAAACCCTCCAATGTGACTGAATTAAAACAATTCTGCAAAGAAGAGTGGGCCAAAAGTCCTCCACAGCGATCGATGTGAAAGACTCATTGCCAGTTATCGCAAACGCTTGATTGCAGTTGTTGCTGCTGAGAGTGGCACAACCAGTTATTAGGTTTAGGGGGAAATTACTTTTTCACATAGGGCCATGAAGGTTCGGATAGCTTTTTTCCCTTAATAAATAAAATCATCACTTAACCCAAGTAAACACAAAATGCAGTTATCTTTGTGTAATATTTAAATTAGTTTGATCTGAAACATTTAAGTGTGACAAATGTGTGAAAAAAAAAATCAGGAAGGGGCAAATACTTTTTCACAGCACTGTATATATTTACAAGAAATATATGAGGGATTGGAAATGCTGAAGACAATTACATTGACGGAAGCTACAATATTAAAGCTGATCTACTCCCTAAAAAACACTTATTTTTAACAAAATTATTTTGTGACGGTGTGCACTAATGAATACGACCCAGGTGGCCATGCAGGCAGACTTCACAAATTGGGTGCTTTAGGAAAGTAGAACACTGTCAAAGTCTACGACTACTTCTGCGTCCCATGGTACCTCCCATGGTATCGTGGTATCGTGGTATCTCCCATGGTATCGTGGTATCTCCCATGGTATCGTATCTCCTATACAAGAGATACAATACCATGGGAAATACCATACCATGGTATCTCCCATGGTATGGTATCTTCCATGGTATGGTATTTCCCATGGTATGGTCTCTCCCATGGTATCTCCCATGGTATGGTCTCTCCCATGGTATCTCCCATGGTATGGTCTCTCCCATGGTATCGTATCTCCCATGGTATCGCATCTCCCATGGTAGCTCCTTGGTATTGTATCTCCCATGGTATCTCCCATGGTATCGTATCTCCCATGGTATCGTATCTCCCATGGTATCTTCCATGGTATTGTATCTCCCATGGTATCTTCCATGGTATCGTATCTCCCATGGTATCTCCCATGGTACGGTCTCTCCCATGGTATCTACCATAGTATCTCCCATGGTATGGTATCTTCCATGGTAACTTCCATGGTATGGTATCTCCCATGGTATCATATCCCCCATGGTATCTCCCATGGTATCGTATCTCCCATGGTATCTACCATAGTATCTCCCATGGTATGGTATCTTCCATGGTATCTCCCATGGGATCTCCCATGGTATCGTATCTCCCATAGTGTCGCATCTCCCATGGTAGCTCCTAGGTATCATATCTCCCATGGTATCGTATCTCCCATGGTTCTCCCATGGTATCGTATCTCCCATGGTAGCTCCTTGGTATTGTATCTCCCATGGTATCATATCTCCCATGGTATCGTATCCCCCATGGTATTGTATCCCCCATGGTATTGTATCTCCCATGGTATCGTATCCCCCATGGTATCTCCCATGGTATCGTATCCCCCTTGGTATCGTATCTCCCATGGTATCGTATCCCCCATGGTATTGTATCTCCCATGGTATCGTATCCCCCATGGTATCTCCCATGGTATCGTATCCCCCTTGGTATCGTATCTCCCATGGTATCATATCCCCCTTGGTATCTTATCTCCCATGCTATCGTATCCCCCATGGTATTGTATCTCCCATGGTATGGTATCTCCCATGGTATCTACCATAGTATCTCCCATGGTATCTTCTATGGTATCGCCCATGGTATTGTATCTCCCATGGTATCGTATCTCCCATGGTATGGTATCTCCCATGGTATCTTCTATGGTATCTCCCATGGTATGGTTTCTCCTATGGTATCTTCTATGGTATCTCCCATGGTATCGTATCTCCCATGGTATGGTATCTTCTATGATATCTCCCATGGTATGGTATCTCTCATGGTATCCTCTATGGTATCTCCCATTGTATGGTATCGCCCATGGTATTGTATCTCCCATGGTATGGTATCTCCCATGGTATGGTATCTCCCATGGTATCTTCTATGGTATCTCCCATGGTATGGTATCTCCTCTGGTATCTTCTATGGTATCTCCCATGGTATCGTATCTCCCATGGTATGGTATCTTCTATGGTATCTCCTATGGTATCTCCCATGGTATGGTATCTCCTCTGGTATCTTCTATGGTATCTCCCATGGTATCGTATCTCCCATGGTATGGTATCTTCTATGGTATCTCCCATGGTATCTCCCATGGTATCTCCCATGGTATCTCCCATGGTATCTTCTATGGTATCTCCCATGGTATGGTATCTCCCATGGTATGGTATCTCCTATGGTATCTCCCATGGTATGGTATCTCCTCTGGTATCTTCTATGGTATCTCCCATGGTATGGTATCTCCCATGGTATGGTATCTTCTATGGTATCTCCCATGGTATCTTCTATGGTATCTCCCATGATATGGTATCTCCCATGGTATGGTATCTTCTATGGTATCTCCCATGGTATCTTCTATGGTATCTCCCATGATATGGTATCTCCCATGTATGGTATCTCCTCTGGTATCTTCTATGGTATCTCCCATGGTATCGTCTCTCCCATGGTATCTCCTTTACCACTATTCGGCCAGACGGTTGGGTTTCATTTAGAAATAGTTTTGAGTGTGCGCGAGAGCGAAGCTATTTAAAGACAAGATGGTGACATGATCTGAAATGGTGACATGATGAAAATGAATGAATGAAAAAAGAATTAATTGAATATGAGAAATCGCCATTTTGAAGACTGCCTAAGACTATGCTGTCAACTGAGTTAGAATTCTGTGTGAGTAAACTATACAGAAGGTTGCTTTGCTGCGGGCCGCTGCAGTGGCACATCTGACCACACAACTACACCTTTCAGATCAGTTGATAGGAACTTTTCTGTATTCTCAGGAAGAAAAAAAAAAGACACCATTTAAATATAATTATGGTGCACGTTTATAATCAGGAGGAGTTTAAAGAGGAGATGCATCTTTAGAGCCTTGGTGTTGCACCACTCTCGTCACCCCCTACATCACACGGATATGTATAAGCCAATGCTAAGACTTACAGAAACATTCAAATTGAAGAATTTTCAGAAATAAACGGTTCAACTTGATAACTTTTTTTTTTCTTTTTTTTTCTTAGGTTCATATTTTACTGAATGTTGTAAATGTTGCATCACCGCCTAGGCAAGGGGAGGAACCCCGTATAGAATTAGGAATTGGAAATAGGATCTCTAATGGGGGAAGCGAGAAGTGACGGGACGTTCCAGATAGGCGGGGCGTTGCTGTAGCGAGCGGTGCGGTTACCGGGCGCTGGGTCAGTGTGTGGGAAGTGCTGCAATATCTCACCGTCACTGCCACCGAGGACCGACATACAATTTCTCATAGTTGTATAGTTGAAGATCAAAGAGGGAAAACCTGTCAAACCAACGATATATCTATCTATCTGCCGAAAGTCCTCGATACAGAACGCGGAAATAAGAAGTTACTAGTTTTCGCGCTGGTTTCAAGTAGTTTAGCAGTTGATACGGATTCTCTGGTAGCTTTACGTTCACGTTAGATCGCCAGGTCAGCTGTATTTATTAACACGTTGTTGTATTCTTTAGCTATATCGTCGGTCTTGAATAACGATTGGGGGTGATTCCCAAATATAAAGTATTGCTAGATGATTATGGAGAAGAAGAGGATGGATTGCCCCTCTCTGCCACCGGGTTGGAAAAAAGAAGAAGTGATCCGGAAGTCAGGACTCAGTGCTGGCAAGTGTGACGTCTATTACTACAGGTAATGATCGATCATGAAGATAGATAACAGTAACCTTGACTCTCTTGATAGGTTCACAAGTTATGATAGTTACTTAGTTGTCTGATGAGCTACAATAACTATTTTCCAAGGAGAAAACATATGGGCTAAAGCTAACTAGCTAGCTAAACCTTTATAAGCTTGAGCACCCCACTTACTCAGTGCCACAATGTTGCTAGTTAATGCTATCAGGGTGAACATTGTATCAAAAAACCGCACAAGTACAGTAGCAACATTGTATCACACTTTGTATTACCAGCAGAAGTTCAAATGTATCTTAGTTTAGACTAGAGATAGTGAGATTGTGATTTATGAAAACTTTATTTGGTCACTTGCATTCTTGACCGTGTCTCATCATGTGATTGATATGCGTGATGATCTTGATAAATGACACCTCCTGAAACTGAAACTCTGTTTGCAATCTAGGCTAAACCATTGTAACTCAGCCCTCTGTCTAAAGTACATTATTTGTGCGGCTAAATTCCTTGGCAATTTACAACATGGTCATTCATAAATGGTCTATAAGCTATAATTGGCGTCTATGCTTTTGGACTCTTCAAAGCTAAATGACAGTTCATCTTTTACATTCAGCAGCTTTGCTGTAGGCCTTCACCCTTCCTCAGTAACTCATTGATTGGTTACCCAGTGCAGGCTCCATCCAGTTTGTGGCCTCAAAAAGGTGTCCAACTTGTTGCTGACTATATGTGTGTTTGGGGGTGGGGATGGGTGGGTGGGTGGGTATGGGTGGGTGGGGATGGATGGGTGGGTGGGGTAGGGTGGGGGGGGATTAGTATTGATTAAAATAATCAATACTATGAATGTTCTAAACATTTGTGTAATGTTGTGATCATGTTCGTTCCTTCCACCTGGGGGGGTGGGGGGGGGGGGGGGTATACTACTAACTAGATGTTTTCCACCTGGGAAAATCTGACTGAAACGCAGCACAAGCAATTCTTTCTCCTCCCTTCGAGGAGATTGAGGAGATTCAGATTGAGATGGTCTGATAGATCTAAGATGTGGGGGGTGGGGGGGGGGGGGGGGGGGGGGGGTACACTACTAACTAGATGTTTTGGTTCATTCATAAAACTAAACTCTGATATGTGTTTTTGGTTGTTGAGTCAAAGAGACCGTGGTCATTTTCAAGTTTATCTTTCAAAATAAAAAATAAAATACAATGATATTTTGGCAAGTTAGCTGGCGAAATCATTGATCCCCCCCCTGTGTACTGATCAGCATGAACAACAACTTGCAACTGAAAACATACTAGCCCCCTCCCCCCCGAGGCAATGCCCTCGGTCTGGCCTAGTGCCTCTGGAGTGTGACACTCCGGCTGCATCCTGGGGCCTGGGCCAATGAGCCCGCCTGCCTGTGTACTCTACACCCCTCCCTCTCACTGGTGAAAAACATGCCTCTCATTCTTATTCAAATGGAATGATCCCACTCAGCGTGTGAGAAGTGTTGGCCGATGGGGTGTTTGTTGTTGTTGTTGTTGTTGTTGGTAGACCTGTGAAAGCTGTGTAGCGTAGCTCTCGTGTGATAGTGTGAAGGTCTTGTTTCGATGGTGTGTGTAGACCTGTGATAGTGAGTGTGTGGGTTTTGTACGACTGTGTGGTGAAAGCAAGCGAGGCCTTTGTGATTTTTAACAAGCGAGGTCTTTGGACGGTCTCAGGTGCGGCCTTGTCAATGTGTATCTAGGTGGTTCTGACATCCTGTACTGTGTTTGTCCCTTCTCATGGTGAGAGAGAGAGAGAGAGAGCTGCCAACAACAGAGACTCTGGACACACACTGAGGAAGACCGTACTATTCTACACCACACAGCAGCTCAGCACCTCTCCACTCTGATTGGTTGCTAAGCGGAAGCTTTTGATCTCAGAATTCCACGTGGTGACGTTCCGATTTAAAACTCCTGTCTCAACAACAATGACTAGATTTCTAGAATAATCTGTAGCACTGAGGTTGTGTAGATACATTGGTCAGCTGGGTTTCCCCTTGTAAAAAAAAAAAAAAAAAATAGTTGTAATTTAATTTGAAAACACAATTCAACTGCAGTGAAGCCACTTAACTATCCAAGACCCCCCACAGTCCCCACTCCCAAAACCTGCTTCCACCCCCTTCCAGCCACCATCCCCTTGTTCAACAAAGCGACTTCTTTGCATGTCGTTGGTGCGTGGGATGTTGGGGGAGGGGTGTTGGGCGGGTTTGTTTAAGGTGCTGTCTGTGGTTGTGGCTGTGTGTCGGGGAGGGTAGGGTTGTAAAAAAAAGAGACCCCACACTGTTGGTTGGTGCTCGTGTTAATGTCCCCCCCCCCCCCCCCCCCCCCCCTGCTCACTCAGCAAGCTATAGGTTAACTGTACTCGCTCCCCAGCCATATGCTGCATGGCTTCTCTTCACACCTGGGATCAAATGAAAAGGTCAAGCCCACTTCCTGCCCTCATTTTTCACTCTCAAACTGGTCTTAGATCACAGACTGACGCTCGTCCTTTTCATATCAAAGCTAGCTCAGTTTGGGTAGCCTATCAGTGATCTCTGTGTCTTGGCGTAGGTTACGTGTGTCTCACGGTCCGCCAGCTCCCTCTCTCTCTCTCTGTTTATTGTTCTGCCCCTACCTTCATGTCTCCTCCATGTTGTTTTGTACACGGTACTGAATGAACCTGAAGTCTGTGGAATGAACCAATAATACAGTCAACATGTTTGAGTTCCATGGAAACAACGTGTTCCTACCGAGTTCCATGGAAATGACGTGTTCCTACCGAGTTCCATGGAAACGACGTGTTCCTACCGAGTTCCATGGAAACGACGTGTTCCTACCGAGTTCCATGGAAACGACGTGTTCCTGCCGAGTTCCATGGAAACGACGTGTTCCTGCCGAGTTCCATGGAAACGACGTGTTCCTGCCGAGTTCCATGGAAACGACGTGTTCCTACCGAGTTCCATGGAAACGACGTGTTCCTACCGAGTTCCATGGAAACGACGTGTTCCTACCGAGTTCCATTAGGAGATTTACAAGTCTTTGTGGACCAGCTGACTGGTCAATTCTTAGAATTATACTAGTTCAGTATTCCCATAAACTGTGTTGTTGTGTAATGGAGCCTCGGCAGAGGACAGGCCCGGTACTAGACTAGTCCATGGAATGACATGTGGCTGTGTGGCGATGGTCGTTTGTAATCCCCAAAGTATATATTTCCGTTTCTCTTCAGCCTCTAGTCTTGATAGTGATGCTTGTTATGACTCAGTCATGGACTGTGTGTCCTGAATCACACCCTATTCCCTACATAGCGCACTACTTTTGACCACAGCCCTGTGGACCCTCGTCAAAAGCAGTGCACTATGTAGAGAATAGGGTGCCATTGAGGACACAGGCCCTGCTAGTGATGTTGTTATTATGACTCAGTCAGGGTTCGAGTCATTCTGATCCAATCTTCTTCACACATCCCCTCAGTCAGCCTGGTATGGCAACTGCTCGGCCTCCGACCACAAGGCACCACAGAGGGTAGTGTGTACAGCCCAGTACATCACTGGGGCCAAGCTTCCTGACATCCAGGACCTCTATACCAGGCCGTGTCAGTGGAAGGCTCTAAAAATTGTCAGACTCCAGCCACCCTAGTCATAGACTGTTCTCTCTGCTACCGCACAGCAACCAGTACAGGTATATAGCCTCCACATTGACTCTGTACCGTAATACCCTGTATATAGCCTCCACATTGACTCTGTACCGGTACCCCCTCTATATAGCCTCCACATTGACTCTGTACCGGTACCCCCTCTATATAGCCTCCACATTGACTCTGTACCGTAACACCCTGTATATAACCTCCACATTGACTCTGTACCGGTACCCCCTGTATATAGCCTCCACATTGACTCTGTACCGGTACCCCTGTATATATCCTCCACATTGACTCTGTACCGTAATACCCTGTATATAACCTCACTTATTATTTTACTGCTGCTGTTTAATTATTTGATACTTTTATTTAACCTTTTTTACTGAACACTGTTGGTTAAGGGCAACTAAGCATTTTACTGTAAGGTCTACACTTGTTGTATTCGGCGCTTGCGACAAAATAAAATTTGATTTGAGACGGAGTTCCTCTCTTCTTCCCACATCACCTCAGTCAGTCCCAGAGATGGAGTTCAGTTCATTGCTTGTGCTCTCCTGCCAGAGTTCGTTGTGGTTTGACAGAATTATTGAAATGAACCTCCTCTGGGCATTCTAGCCACTGCTGCTTGGATGTTTCAGGAGCGACTTGCATTCACAACAATCCCAGGCTGTGGGAAGGTAGGCAGGACTGAATACAGGTATCTGAGGCAGAGGGAAAGAGTCGGCTGTTGTGAGTTCGGGCTCTGTGTGTTAGGCTAAGTGGATAAGGTTTGTGACAAACATGTTTTTATGTGTAGTCGTTCTCTAAGTGAAGTGGGCCTACTCGGCATTGTTGACACTTGAAAGGAAACCTGAGGTGAATTGAATCTCTTCGGAGTGAGAGTCAACTCCACTCAACTCTTGAGGTGAATTGAATCTCTTCGGACGGAGAGTCAACTCCACTCGACTCTTGAGGTGAAATTGAATCTCTTCAGAGCGAGAGTCAACTCCACTCGACTCTTGAGGTGAAATTGAATCTCTTCAGAGCGAGAGTCAACTCCACTCGACTCTTGAGGTGAAATTGAATCTCTTCAGAGTGAGAGGCAACTCCACTAGACTCTTGAGGTGAATTGAATCTGAGAGTGAACCCAGCTCGACGCTTTGCCCTCAGAGGTTTGTAGAACAGTAACAGGTCATTAGTAAATATCAGAGGTTATGGGATTACTACTACTCAGTGCTTGTCCTCATAGGTCTCACACACAAACAAACACACACACACACACACACACACACACAAACACACACACACTGCCTGACTGTGAAGCTGAAAGAGACAACATGTAGCCATGGTTACCGGGCTATAGAATGAAACCTTGTAGCCATGGTTACCGGGCTATAGAATGAAACCATGCTTACCGGGCTATAGAATGAAACCATGTAGCCATGGTTACCGGGCTATAGAATGAAACCATGTAGCCATGGTTACCGGGCTATAGAATGAAACCATGCTTACCGGGCTATAGAATGAAACCATGTAGCCATGGTTACCGGGCTATAGAATGAAACCATGCTTACCGGGCTATAGAATGAAACCATGTAGCCATGGTTACCGGGCTATAGAATGAAACCATGTAGCCATGGTTACCGGGCTATAGAATGAAACCATGCTTACTGGGCTATAGAATGAAACCATGTAGCCATGGTTACCGGGCTATAGAATGAAATCATGCTTACCGGGCTATAGAATGAAACCATGTAGCCATGGTTACCAGGCTATAGAATGAAACCATGCTTACCGGGCTATAGAATGAAACCATGTAGCCATGGTTACCGGGCTATAGAATGAAACCATGTAGCCATGGTTACCGGGCTATAGAATGAAACCATGCTTACCGGGCTATAGAATGAAACCATGTAGCCATGGTTACCGGGCTATAGAATGAAACCATGCTTACCGGGCTATAGAATGAAACCATGTAGCCATGGTTACTGGGCTATAGAATGAAACCATGCTTACCGGGCTATAGAATGAAACCATGTGACCATGGTTACCGGGCTATAGAATGAAACCATGTAGCCATGGTTACCGGGTTATAGAATGAAACCATGCTTACCGGGCTATAGAATGAAACCATGTAGCCATGGTTACCGGGCTATAGAATGAAACCATGCTTACTGGGCTATAGAATGAAACCATGTAGCCATGGTTACTGGGCTATAGAATGAAATCATGCTTACCGGGCTATAGAATGAAACCATGTGACCAGGGGGTTTGTGTAGGCTACTGTTCATTGGTTTGGTAACTGGCATCCGACCGCAAGGCGCTACAGAGGGTAGTCCGTACGGACCAGTACATCACTGGGTCTGAGCTCCCTGCCATCCAGGACCTCTATACCACGTGGTGTCAGAGGAAGGCCCTAAAAAGGGTCAAAGACTCCAGCCACTCAACTCATAGACTGTTCTCTCTGCTAGCGCACGGCAAGCGGTACCAGAGCGACAAGTCTGGAACCAACAGGACCCTGAACAACTTCCACCCCCCCAAGCCATAAGACTGTTAAATAGTTAGTTAAATCGCTAGTTAAATAGTTAGTTAAATAGTTAGTTATATAGTTAGTTAAATAGTTAGTTAAATAGTTAGGTAAATAGGTAGGTAAATAGGTAGGTAAATAGCTAGTTAAATAGTTAGGTAAATAGTTAGGTAAATAGTTAGGTAAATAGTTAGGTAAATAGTTAGGTAAATAGCTAGTTAAATAGTTAGTTAAATAGTTAGGTAAATAGTTAGGTAAATAGTTAGTTAAATAGCTAGTTAAATAGTTAGTTAAATAGTTAGTTAAATAGTTAGGTAAATAGTTAGGTAAATAGTTAGTTAAATAGCTAGTTAAATAGCTAGTTAAATAGTTAGTTAAATAGTTAGGTAAATCGTTAGTTAAATAGTTAGGTAAATAGTTAGTTAAATCATTAGTTAAATAGTTAGTTAAATAGTTAGTTAAATAGTTAGGTAAATAGTTAGTTAAATAGTTAGGTAAATAGTTAGGTAAATAGTTAGGTAAAGGTAAATAGCTAGTTAAATAGTTAGGTAAATAGCTAGGTAAATAGTTAGGTAAATAGTTAAATAGTTAGGTAAATAGTTAGGTAAATAGTTACCCGGACTGTCTGCATTGACTCATCACATACGCTGCTGCTACTGTTTATTATCTATCCTGATGACTGTTGTTTGCCCCTAACTTATACCTATATTTACACATTTACCTCAATTACCTCATACCCCTGCACATTGACTCGGTACTGGTACCTCTTGTATATAGCCTAGTTATTACCTTGTACCCCTGCACATTGACTCGGTACTGGTACCTCTTGTATATAGCCTAGTTATCATTACTCAGTACTGGTACCCCTTGTATGTAGACTAGTTATCATTACTCAGTACTGGTACCCCTTGTATGTAGACTAGTTATCATTACTCAGTATTGGTACCCCTTGTATATAGCCTAGATATCATTACTCAGTACTGGTACCTCTTGTATATAGCCTAGTTATTACCTCGTACCCCTGCACATTGACTCGGTACTGGTACCCCTTGTATATAGCCAAGTTATCATTACTCAGTACTGGTACCCCTTGTATATAGCCTAGTTATCATTACTCAGTACTGGTACCCCTTGTATATAGCCTAGTTATCATTACTCAGTACTGGTACCCCTTGTATATAGCCAAGTTATCATTACTCAGTACTGGTACCCCTTGTATATAGCCTAGTTATCATTACTCAGTACTGGTACCCCTTGTATATAGACTAGTTATAATTACTCAGTACTGGTACCCTGTGTATATAGCCTAGTTATCATTACTCAGTACTGGTACCCCTTGTATATAGCCTAGTTATCATTACTCAGTACTGGTACCCCTTGTATATAGCCTAGTTATCATTACTCAGTACTGGTACCCCTTGTATATAGCCTAGTTATCATTACTCAGTACTGGTACCCCTTGTATATAGACTAGTTATCATTACTCAGTACTGGTACTCTGTGTATATAGCCTAGTTATCATTACTCAGTACTGGTACCCTGTGTATATAGCCTAGTTATCATTACTCAGTACTGGTACCCTGTGTATATAGCCTAGTTATCATTACTCAGTACTGGTGCCCCTTGTATATAGCCTAGTTATCATTACTCAGTACTGGTACCCTGTGTATACAGCCTAGTTATCATTACTCAGTACTGGTACCCATTGTATATAGCCTAGTTATCATTACTCAGTACTGGTACCCCTTGTATATAGCCTAGTTATCATTACTCAGTACTGGTACCCCTTGTATATAGCCTAGTTATCATTACTCAGTACTGGTACCCCTTGTATATAGCCTAGTTATCATTACTCAGTACTGGTACCCTGTGTATATAGCCTAGTTATCATTACTCAGTACTGGTACCCCATGTATATAGACTAGTTATCATTACTCAGTACTGGTACTCTGTGTATATAGCCTAGTTATCATTACTCAGTACTGGTACTCTGTGTACACAGCCTAGTTATCATTACTCAGTACTGGTACTCTGTGTATATAGCCTAGATATCATTACTCAGTACTGGTACCCCTTGTATATAGCCTAGTTATCATTACTCAGTACTGGTACCCTGTGTATATAGCCTAGTTATCATTACTCAGTACTGGTACCCATTGTATATAGACTAGTTATCATTACTCAGTACTGGTACCCTGTGTATATAGCCTAGTTATCATTACTCAGTACTGGTACCCATTGTATATAGCCTAGTTATCATTACTCAGTACTGGTACCCATTGTATATAGCCTAGTTATCATTACTCAGTACTGGTACCCTGTGTATATAGCCTAGTTATCATTACTCAGTACTGGTACCCTGTGTATATAGACTAGTTATCATTACTCAGTACTGGTACCCATTGTATATAGCCTAGTTATCATTACTCAGTACTGGTACCCTGTGTATATAGCCTAGTTATCATTACTCAGTACTGGTACCCCTTGTATATAGCCTAGTTATCATTACTCAGTACTGGTACCCCTTGTATATAGACTAGTTATCATTACTCAGTACTGGTACCCCTTGTATATAGCCTAGTTATCATTACTCAGTACTGGTACCCTGTGTATATAGCCTAGTTATCATTACTCAGTACTGGTACCCCTTGTATATAGCCTAGTTATCATTACTCAGTACTGGTACCCCTTGTATATAGACTAGTTATCATTACTCAGTACTGGTACCCCTTGTATATAGCCTAGTTATCATTACTCAGTACTGGTACCCTGTGTATATAGCCTAGTTATCATTACTCAGTACTGGTACCCTGTGTATATAGCCTAGTTATCATTACTCAGTACTGGTACCCCTTGTATATAGACTAGTTATCATTACTCAGTACTGGTACCCCTTGTATATAGCCTAGTTATCATTACTCAGTACTGGTACCCTGTGTATACAGCCTAGTTATCATTACTCAGTACTGGTACTCTGTGTATATAGCCTAGTTATCATTACTCAGTACTGGTACCCCTTGTATATAGCCTAGTTATCATTACTCAGTACTGGTACCCCTTGTATATAGCCTAGTTATCATTACTCAGTACTGGTACCCCTTGTATATAGCCTAGTTATCATTACTCAGTACTGGTACCCTGTGTATATAGACTAGTTATCATTACTCAGTACTGGTACCCTGTGTATACAGCCTAGTTATCATTACTCAGTACTGTTACTCTGTGTATATAGCCTAGTTATCATTACTCAGTACTGGTACCCCTTGTATATAGCCTAGTTATCATTACTCAGTACTGGTACCCCTTGTATATAGCCTAGTTATCATTACTCAGTACTGGTACCCCTTGTATATAGCCTAGTTATCATTACTCAGTACTGGTACCCCTTGTATATAGACTAGATATCATTACTCATTATGTATTTCACTGTTGGTTTACACCACTGGAGGTTCCTCAGTGAATTTCATAAAAATAAAAAGAGTGAAACATTAAAATCGTTTGCTTATTCAGATACAACATTTGTTCATGTTGCCAAATAATTCATTAAAACATTGTTTTGCAATGAAGTTCTACAGTAGCCTCAACAGCACTCTGTAGGGTAGCACCATGGTGTAGCCGGAGGACAGCTAGCTTCCGTCCTCCTCTGGGTACATTGACTTCCAGTTGAAGTCGGAAGTTTACGTACACCTTAGCCAAATACATTTCAACTCAGGTTTTCGCAATTCCTGACATTTAATCCTAGTAAAAGTTAGGATCACCACTTCAATTTAAGAATGTGAAATGTCAGAATAATAGTAGAGAGAAGGATTTATTTAAGCTTTTATTTCTTTCATCACATTCCCAGTGGGTCAGAAGTTTACATACACTCAATTAGTATTTGGTAGCATTGCCTTTAAATTGTTTAACTTGGGTCAAACGTTTCGGGTAGCCTTCCACAAGCTTCCCACAATAAGTTGGGTAAATTTTGTCCCATTCCTCCCGACAGAGCTGGTGTAACTGAGTCAGGTTTGTAGGCCTCTTTGCTCACACATGCTTTTTCAGTTCTGCCCACACATTTTCTATGAGATTGAGGTCAGGGCTTTGTGATGGCCACTCAAATACCTTGACTTTGTTGTCCTTAAGCCATTTTGCCACAACTTTGGAAGTATGCTTGAGGTCATTGTCCATTTGGAAGACACATTTGCAACCAAGCTTTAACTTGTCTTGAGATGTTGCTTCAATATATCCACATCATTTTCCTCCCTCATGATGCCATCTATTTTGTGAAGTGCACCAGTCCCTACTGCAGCAAAGCACCCCCACAACATGATGCTGCCACCCCCGTGCTTCACGGTTGGGATGGTGTTCTTCGGCTTGCAAGCCTCCCCCTTTTTCCTCTAAACATAACGATGGTCATTATGGCCAAACAGTTCTAGTTTTGTTTCATCAGACCAGGGGACATTTCTCCAAAAAGTACGATCTGTGTCCCCATGTGCAGTTGCAAACTGTAGTCTGGCTTTTAATGGCGGGTTTGGAGCAGTGGCTTCTTCCTTGCTGAGCGGCCTTTCAGGTTATGTCGATATAGGACTCATTTTACTGTGGCTATAGATACTTTTGTACCTGTTTCCTCCAGCATCTTCACAATGTCCTTTGCTGTTGTTCTGTGATTGATTTGCACTTTTCGCACCAAAGTACGTTCATCTCTAGAACACAGAACGCGTCTCCTTCCTTAGCGGTATGACGGCTGCGTGGTCCCATGGTGTTTATACTTGTGTACAATTGTTTGTACAGATGAAGGTGGTACCTTCAGGCGTTTGGAAATTGCTCCCAATGATGAACCAGACTTGTGGAGGTCTACACATTTTTTTCTGGGGTCAGAAGCTTCTAGAGCCATGACATCATTTTCTGGAATATTCCAAGCTGTTTAAAGGCACAGTCAACTTCGTGTATGTAAACTTCTGACCCACTGGAATTGTGATACAGTGAATTACAAGTGAAGTAATCTGTCTGTAAACAATTGTTCGGAAAAATTAACCTAGGTGTAAGTAAACTTCAACTGTAAATACAAAACCTGGGAGGCTTATGGTTCTCACCCCCTTCCATAGACTTACACAGCAATTATGACAACTTCCGGAGGACGTCCTCCAACCTATCAGAGCTCTTGCAGTGTGAACTGACGTTGTCCACTCAATCAAAGCATTAGAGACAGTGCATAAAAAGAACACCCCGCCACCCGCCAAATGCGGGTGGATTTAGGTATTGCTCGTTAAGAATGAATATTTCACCAGCCATGTACAGGGCTTTACGTTTGTGAATAAAAATAGTCAAAGTCAAGTACGTGCGTGTTGCAATTTGTTGCTGCAGTAGCTGTTTGTCTACTGTTTTGTTTCATAGCTGCTGATCGCACAAAGCAATAGGAATCCTATATCTCTGTGCACAGACATGAAAGTTGTTGGTCTAATTGTTCGAAAGTCTGCAAAGTTAGACATTGTCCTCGTGTCTCACACACGGTGACTCGAGTGGTAACCTCTCGCCCTTAAAGGGGGTAGCTGAACATTTTTGTCTCATCTCATATTTTGGTTAAAAGACTCAGGTTATAATTTTTTTTTAAATGAAATGTAGCAATATACCACATGACTTTATAATAATAAATGTATTGTTTTAAGAAACGTTGCAAAGCATTGTCATCCTTTTGTTTTTGTTATTATGGAGAATTATTTATGGGGGCTGGTAAAAAAAAATCTGAGTAGTAGATATTTTCATCTACCTGCCACAGTGGCTGGTGGACCAACAAGTACATTTTAGGCCGAGATCAGAGAACGAATCTAGTACTGAAAGCATAGACTTCAGCTAGCTAGCACTGCAGTGCATAACTATTTTCAGGTCTCTCCAGAGATGTTAGTTCGGGTTCAAGTCCGGGCTCTGGCTGGGCAACTCAAGGACATTCAGAGACTTGTCCCGAATCCACTCCTGCGTTGTCTTGGCTGTGTGCTTAGGGTCGTTGTGCTGTTGGAAGGTGAACCTTAGTCCTTAGTAGGTTTTCATCAAAGATCTCTCTGTACTTTGCTCTGTTCAGCATTCCCTCGATCCTGACTAGTTTCCCAGTCCATTGCTGCTGAAAAAACATCCCCACAGCGTGATGCTGCCACCACCATGCTTCACCATAGGGATGGTGCCAGGTTTCCTCCAGACGTGACACTTTGCATTCAGGCCAAAGAGTTCAATCTTGTTTCTGATGGTCTGAGAGTCCTTTAGTTGCCTTTTGGCAAACTCTAATTTGGCTGTCATGTGCCTTTTACTGAGGAGTGGCTTCCATCTGGCCACTACCATAAAGAACTGATTGGTGGAGTGGTGCAGAGATGGTTGTCTTTCTTGAAGGTTCTCCCATCTCCACAGAGGAACTCTGAAGCTCTGTCAGCGTGACCATTGGGTTCTTGGTCACCTCCCTGACCAAGGCCCTTCTCCCCTGATTGCTCAATTTGGCCGGGCGGCCAGCTCTAGGAAGAGTCTTGGTGTTTCCAAACGTCTTCCATTTAGAATGATGGATGCCACTGTGTTCTTGTGGACCTTCAATGCTGCAGAATTGTTTTGCTACCCTTCCCCAGATCTGTGCCTCGACACAATCCTGTCTCTGAGCTCCACAGACAATTCCTTCAACCTCATGGCTCGGTTTTTGCTCTAACATGCACTGTGTCAACTGTGGGACCTTATATAGACAGGTGTGTGCCTTTCCAAATCATGTCCAATCAATTGAATTTACTGCAGGTGGTCTCCAATCAAGTTGTAGAAATATCTCAAGGATGATCAATGGAAACAGGATGTACCTGAGCTCAATTTCGAGTCTCATAGCAAAGAGTCTGAGTTCTTATGTAAATAAGGTATTTCTGTTTCTCCTTTTTCATACATTTACAAGAATTTTGACAAACCTGTTTTTGCTTTGTCATTATGGGGTATTGTGTGTAGACTGACAAGGAATTTTATTTATTTGATCAATTTTAGAATAAGGCAGAAACGTAACAAAATATGGAAAATGGGAAAGGGGTTTGAATACTTTCTGAATACACTGTACCTAGGTAGTGAATACAGCTAGCTAGTTTAGCCTATTTTAGCTAGCCATGTTAGCTAGCTGGCCATGTTAGCTAGCTGGCCATGTTAGCTAGCTGGCCATGTTAGCTAGCCGGCCATGTTAGCTAGCCGGCCATGTTAGCTAGCCGGCCATGTTAGCTAGCCGGCCATGTTAGCTAGCCGGCCATGTTAGCTAGCTGGCCATGGCTATCCAACACTATAACTATTCCAAGTCGAGGTAAGCTTTTGGTTTTATTAATTTATTGCCACAGGTCCCGGCAGTGTAACTGCTAAACTGCTTGCTTCACACTATACACTTTAATAAGCGTTAGTTCTAGTAGCCATGTTGACTATGACGTTAGCTAATATAGTGACAAAGATGTTTGGCTTGGGAATGTTTTTATGCTTGGTCACAGACAACTGAAGTCCACAAGCGAAGGGAAAAGGTGAGAGGAGGAGAGAGCGTAGATGCGAGAAGGAATTATATATATATATACACACAACGATCAACGTGATCTTGCTGTTTGTATGTGGCTGCTATTAAAATGAACTGTGTTTGCTGGGGTTTATTCATTTTGTCGATTCTGTTGAAAAACGTTTCTTAAACGTAAGCAAACAGAACGAAACGAGGATAAACACACCCTCAATGTGTCCAATAGAAACATTCATTTTTTTCAACTGTTGAACTCATGATTCCCCCCTAGCTCAGCTAGACACAGTCAACAGTGTGCAAGGCGGTATTGAATGTGTCACTGTCGGTCACATTGATTCGACCTGGTCTTTCTCTCCACCTGTGTGCACTTGTGTTGTGAACTTTCCTTCGTAGGCTAGGTTGTAGCAACCTCCTGATTTAAAAAAAAAAAATGTATAGGGAAAATTCAAGTATCATGTAGTATCCTCTATGGATGTTACATTGAACTGGGTGAATATGAATGACAGTAACCTAAACCTATCACTGTTACATTGAACAGGGTGAATATGAATGACAGTAACCTAAACCTGTCACTGTTACATTGAACACGGTGAATATGAATGACAGTAACCTAAACCTGTCACTGTTACATTGAACTGGGTGAATGACAGTAACCTAAACCTGTCACTGTTACATTGAACTGGGTGAATATGAATGACAGTAACCTAAACCTGTCACTGTTACATTGAACTGGGTGAATATGAATGACAGTAACCTAAACCTGTCACTGTTACATTGAACTGGGTGAATATGAATGACAGTATCCTAAACCTATCACTGTTACATTGAACAGGGTGAATATGAATGACAGTAACCTAAACCTGTCACTGTTACATTGAACTGGGTGAATGACAGTAACCTAAACCTGTCACTGTTACATTGAACTGGGTGAATGACAGTAACCTAAACCTGTCACTGTTACATTGAACAGGGTGAATGACAGTAACCTAAACCTGTCACTGTTACATTGAACTGGGTGAATATGAATGACAGTAACCTAAACCTGTCACTGTTACATTGAACTGGGTGAATATGAATGACAGTAACCTAAACCTGTCACTGTTACATTGAACTGGTGAATGGAATATGAATGACAGTAACCTAAACCTGTCACTGTTACATTGAACTGGGTGAATATGAATGACAGTAACCTAAACCTGTCACTGTTACATTGAACTGGGTGAACGGAATATGAATGACAGTCATTCAATATGCTGTAATAGAAGTAAGGCCGTGCTCAATAAAAAACTAGACTCGTCCTCGCCTTTAATTGGCACCGACCGCCACTCGTCCACACCTGTTGTTTACGAAGCATGTGACAAATGACATTTGGATTTGGATTTGAACACGCAACACCCATATAACACTGACATTGTCTACGTTGGTTTTCTGTCGATTAGGCCTTGGTCCTGGTGCTGCAAAATGCTGGGACTTTAGTCTGTCTTTACCACTGATTATCAATGTAGGCCTAAATCTACCACTTTATCTGTTCACACAACAAGTCCATTGTTAGTCAGTCTGCTCAAGCAGAAGAGTTGAGGGGGAACGTAGCAGAGAGAGAGTCGCCACGGCCATTTTGAAGAGACAACTCTATGCGAGTGTGAGAACCAGCTGTGTGGTGGCGACTGAAACGAAGGGCTAACTGCGCTAGCGAGCGCTGGCTGGGTTCAGGTTGGTTCACTCACCTCAGTGGATTGTCCAGGCTGTACTGAACTGTACTGTAGCTTAGAGCCACGGTGCAGTTCACTGATCCTCACAACCCTCTCTCTCTCTCTCTCTCTCTCTCTCTCTCTCTCTCTCTCTCTCTCTCTCTGCTCGGCACAGCGCTAAGCTACTGACCTACATGTCACTGTGTGCTGTCTGTCTGCCTGACTGGCGTGCTAGCTAGGTAACGGCTGCATCTTTAAAGGAGTACAGTAGAGTTCAGTACATTAGACTACAGGACAATATGCTGTACTCTTTTTTACTGTACTACTGTCTTGTATTGGACTGTACTGTGATCTACTATCAAATTAGTGAGAACATACGTCTTTGATAGGTTCAGGTTTGGTCCGGTCCGTCTGTATACGTTAACGTCAAGGCCAGGGTGGACTGTCCAAATTCCACTACTTTACAACGTCCATGGACATCCGGTGTCAGTCGTGATCAGTGGGTGAGGATGCTGGGTACAGTAAATGGAAAGAGAGGGGGCTCATGGGTAGGTGTGAGGGGGGGAGAGAGAGGGGGGGGAGAGAGAGAGGGGGGGGGGGAAGAGGCGGGGAGACAGGCAGAGAGAGGGGTTGTCCTTACTCAGACTGTTTTTACACTCTTGGTTGGACCACCAGACAACAGAAAGAAAAAACAGTTATGAGCTGAATATAACAGTATACCAGTGGAAGGGAAGACCGTAGCAGGAGACAGTTATGAGCTGAATATAACAGTATACCAGTGGAAGGGAAGACCGTAGCAGGAGACAGTTATGAGCTGAATATAACAGTATACCAGTGGAAGGGAAGACTGTAGCAGGAGACAGTTATGAGCTGAATATAGCAGTATACCAGTGGAAGGGAAGACAGTAGCAGGAGACAGTTATGAGCTGAATATAACAGTATACCAGTGGAAGGGAAGACAGTAGCAGGAGACAGTTATGAGCTGAATATAGCAGTATACCAGTGGAAGGGAAGACAGTAGCAGGAGACAGTTATGAGCTGAATATAACAGTATACCAGTGGAAGGGAAGACCGTAGCAGGAGACAGTTATGAGCTGAATATAACAGTATACCAGTGGAAGGGAAGACAGTAGCAGGAGACAGTTATGAGCTGAATATAGCAGTATACCAGTGGAAGGGAAGACAGTAGCAGGAGACAGTTATGAGCTGAATATAGCAGTATACCAGTGGAAGGGAAGACAGTAGCAGGAGACAGTTATGAGCTGAATATAACAGTATACCAGTGGAAGGGAAGACAGTAGCAGGAGACAGTTATGAGCTGAATATAGCAGTATACCAGTGGAAGGGAAGACAGTAGCAGGAGACAGTTATGAGCTGAATATAACAGTATACCAGTGGAAGGGAAGACAGTAGCAGGAGACAGTTATGAGCTGAATATAGCAGTATACCAGTGGAAGGGAAGACAGTAGCAGGAGACAGTTATGAGCTGAATATAACAGTATACCAGTGGAAGGGAAGACAGTTATGAGCTGAATATAACAGTATACCAGTGGAAGGGAAGACAGTAGCAGGAGACAGTTATGAGCTGAATATAGCAGTATACCAGTGGAAGGGAAGACAGTAGCAGGAGACAGTTATGAGCTGAATATAACAGTATACCAGTGGAAGGGAAGACAGTAGCAGGAGACAGTTATGAGCTGAATATAGCAGTATACCAGTGGAAGGGAAGACAGTAGCAGGAGACAGTTATGAGCTGAATATAACAGTATACCAGTGGAAGGGAAGACAGTAGCAGGAGACAGTTATGAGCTGAATATAGCAGTATACCAGTGGAAGGGAAGACAGTAGCAGGAGACAGTTATGAGCTGAATATAGCGGTATACCAGTGGAAGGGAAGACAGTAGCAGGAGACAGTTATGAGCAGATTATGACAGTATACCAGTGGAAGGGAAGACAGTAGCAGGAGACAGTTATGAGCTGAATATAACAGTATAGCAGTGGAAGGGAAGACAGTTATGAGCTGAATATAACAGTATAGCAGTGGAAGGGAAGACAGTTATGAGCTGAATATAGCAGTATACCAGTGGAAGGGAAGTCAGTAGCAGGAGACCCAACTGTGGTTTGTGACTATTATGATTTCACATTGTAGCCAATTCAGGTGCTGTTATTCAGTTATGGATTTTTTTCCAATTTGGGAACGGAATTATGAGTTTTAATCACTTCATAAACACAATTTATATCAGTAAAATTACGAACTAATTGGTATGTCTACCATTATTTGTTACCTCTGTGAACTTTCATGATTCTCCCTCATGAGGGAGAGAATTTAGACAATATCTTAAAGATATGTGGGTTTTTTGGTAACGGAATCACTAGGCAATATTTCTTAAACTTACAGAAGATAACACATTTCTCCACAACAAAATCTCAGTGTTGATAGTAGTTGGCAGGGGGGGGGGGGGTCTCTACGTCAATATTATTGTGTTTTAATGTATTTCTGATACCCTTTTGAAGACTTTTTCTGGTAGATGTTTACTAAGACCCCCCCCCCCCCCCCCTTTCCAGAAATCAAAGCCATTTCTCACGTCACATTTTTTGTTGATGAAAAATGTTAAATCTTAATTTCCTCAAAATATAGGCTATTAGCTTTCATTTGACTTTGAATTCGATATGATCCTACTAACTTCTCGTTGGTGCTCGTGCGGTCTTTCAGATGGACATACGCTATACCTCCATTCTGGGGTTGAGCGAGGGGATCGATGGGAAGGAACGCCAGGTAACGTGGAGTACGTCAGTAGGAAATGCGATCACTTCAGTGGAATTAATTACACCATAATGATCTTTCTCTTCCACACATGCTTTTGTGCGCTGCTTCCCTCTCATCTGTCTCCATGTTGGTATATTTCAGTATCGGTGTCTCTCTCCCTCTCTCTCAATTCAATTCAATTCAAGGGGCTTTATTGGCATGGGAAACATGTGTTAACATTGCCAAAGCAAGTGAGGTAGATAATAAACAAAAGTGAAATAAACAATAAAAATTAACAGTAAACTTTACACTCACAAAAGTTCCTAAAGAATAAAGACATTACAAATGTCATATTATATATATATATATATATATACAGTTGTTACAGTGTTGTAACAATGTACAAATAGTCAAAGTACAAAAGGGAAAATAAATAAACATAAATATGGGTTGTATTTATAATGGTGTTTGTTCTTCACTGGTTGACCTTGTGGCAACAGGTCACACATCTTGCTGCTGTGATGGCACACTGTGGAATTTCACCCAGTAGATATGGGAGTTTATCAAAATCGGGTGTCTGGCTCTCCGTTAGTCTCTCCTATCTCCGTTAGTCTCTCCTATCTCTGTTAGTCTGCCTGTCTGTCTTGTCTGTCTGTGTCCCTGCCTGCAACCCAGCTGGTGCGAAGCGTGCTGTCAGCAGTGAGACAAAAGGGTGTGGGTCGGAAAAGGGCTGTGGTTACACTGGGGGAGGGGGGGAGCAAGCATGCCGTGAAAGTGTGCCCCCTGCCCTTCACTCACTTCACTTAGCTGCTCTCACAACTACACACAGTCTGCCGCCAGGCAGGCAGACAGACTGATAGCTAGGCAGGCAGACAAATAGCCAGGCAGGTAGGCAGATAGCCACCCTGAGCTGGTGTCAACGCCCAGGGAGAAGTATTGAGGCTACTCCCTCACTCCATCTGCTCTGTTTCTCTGCTCCTCTCTTCCATTTCCACAGCCACTTTGCTGTGTAACTTACTGGCACACATGCACATTAGCATGATAGCTAAGCTAACTATGGGGAAACAGGCATACATGCACATTAGCATGATAGCTAAGCTAACTATGGGGAAACAGGCATACATGCTGAGAGCGGTCACTGATATTTCACAGGTCTGTCTAGGACGTTGACATTTGGAGGGATTTCTGATCTTCTTTGTTCCTTCAAGCCTGCTATGGTTTCTCTGGTCCACATTACATGAAGAAAGCTAACCAATGTGGAATTCCACACCCTCAACCTCTCTCACTAGTGAGCCGTGTGGTAGAGACAGATAGTCACGCTGTTTCACACCCTCAACCCCTCTCACTAGTGAGCCGTGTGGTAGAGAGGTAGTCAGTCTGAGACTGGGTTAGGGTGTGTTTGTGTCTTGGTGAGTTTCTCTGAAAGGCGTTGTTATGTGGAAGGGTGAGTTCTCTCTGGCTCGGCTTTGACTCATCGCTGAGTCACCTACTCACTCTCCCCTGAACCAAGTCACGGTCACACACTCATCTGTGTCTTTCCGACCGCTGGTCACAGAGGTGGATCTCCATAGCATTGAGTCACAGAGCTCGGCGCTCGTTCCGTCTGCATATGAGAGGAGCTGAGCTAGATGGAGGAGGTTGTCAACCTCCACCGACTGTTTTCAACACTCTTTCAGTTTGCCTGACGCTGGGCATATACACAGCACGACTTTTAAAATCTTAACGGGTTTCGATTTCATTTCCTTCTCTCAAGTTTTTCGTTTCATCTATCCTCAACCCCAAGGATGTTGGTGCTCACTTTACATCATGGTTTCCTTGTTGATCCTATCCTGAGTTTCTCGGTTGTCGTAGTTTCTCGGTTGTCGTAGTTTCTCGGTTGTCGTAGTTACTCGGTTGTCGTAGTTTCTCGGTTGTCGTAGGAAATAAATGCCCGAACAGTGAGCTGCTTCATTAGTGCGTTACAGGTACGTAACGATTTGTTGTCACCGTCAATGTATTGTTTAGTATTCACATGCTGAACCCCCCCCCCCCCCCCCCCCCCACTGTACACTACACCCCTTAAACTCAACTCTGGACCTCAGCCATTGTGTTATTGTCCCCCGACCGATTATGATTTTTCAACGCTGATACCGATAATTGGAGGACCAGAAAAAGCCGATACCGATTAATTGAGGCTAAATTGATTTTATTGATGTATTATATTAAGTTAAAATATGTGTTCATTCAGTATTGTTGTAATTGTCATGATTACAAATATATATTTTTTAAATCGGCCGATTAATCGGTATCGGCTTTTTTTTGGTCCTCCAATAATCGGTATCGGTATCGGCGTTTAAAAATCATAATCGGTCGACCTCTAGTCTAAATCAGTCCCTGATTAAAGGGGAACAATAACACAATGGCTGAGGTCCAGAGTTGAGTTTGAGGGGTGTAGTGTACAGTGGGGGTTTTAGCATGTGAATCTTGGCGGGGCAAACAGATGCCTCCAAAGCCACAATACTAAACAATACATTAATTGAACTATAACGGTGCCAACAAACTGTTAAGGCCTACGTCCCTGTCCCAACAGCAGAGCTTTATTTTTCAGCACCATGGAGTGAATCCTCACCACCGCTACACCTCGTCTGGCAGCGAAACAGTTCATTCAGACTCATTTACTGCCTTTAAAAAAAAACATAGCTGATATGGTTGACTTGCTTAAACAAATGTGGTTTTTACGGACAATTGAGATGTACAAACTACGGCGTAACAATGAGTGGATAACTGGCATTCCGTAATTTAGATTAAGACATTCATGAGCGAGCTAACTATTTGTTCAGCACTTTTGAATTGTACAGCGGCAGAATTCAGGACATGGGCCGTTCTTGCAGTGTTCTCCCTGTACACCAAGTCAGAACCGTAGGCTAAATAAAGAGGGCATATAAACAGATAATGAAAGCTCTTACGATATTCGAAGATGTAGTCTATAACCTGTTTTAGAGAAATAACATGTGTACCACCAAGTCAGAACTGTAGGATAAATAAAGGGGGCATATAAACAGATCATGAAAGCTCTTACGATATTCGAAGATGTTATTTCTCTAAAACAGGTTATAGACTACATGTGTACCAACAAGTCAGATCAGTAGGCTAAGTTATGAGGGAGAAAAGAACCAAATCATAAAGTCTGACATTCTCTGGATTTATGGTGCTTTCAAGACAACTGGGAACTCGTGGGAAAAGCAAGGTCAAATCATGATGTTAGTGATCATCAGGTCGGAGCTCTAGAAAGAGGCCAGAGTTCCTGACTTGGTATTCCGAGTTGGATGACCGTTCAACATGTATTTTTCCAGTCGGAGCTAGTCCTAGTTGTCTTTAACTCAATGAAGTCTGAGATTTCCGAGTTTCCAGTTGTTTTGAATGCGGCAGAAGTCATTCTGGATTGACAACATGGCCAATATATTCATTTTTTGGGGCCCATTGGTGTTGCATGTGAATGTTTACCCTTTTTAAATTTAGAAAAGAGACCCTTAAACCCAGACTTGGACCACACACCCACTCCACTGAATAGCAGTTAGCCACTGATTCCTTCTAAACCACTCATTATTGAATTTGTGATTTCCAACTTGTTGTGCAATTAGAGAAGATTACCAACCCTTACGCTCTCTGTCTTTTTTCTGCTGGCTGCCGCACCACCACAGAAAGCACTGAGTTAGACTAAAACACCTGCGTTACTCAAGAAAACAAAAAAGAGACCATGTTTGTATGCGGCTTTATTAACTCAAAAATATCTATTTTTTCCCACATTGTTTTACGTGACACGTATTTAATGCCAAAATAACATACAAAACAGGTTCTGCCCAAACTGCCCTTAATGACGGGTCGTCACTGGTAGTGTATACCTGGCATAAGTGATAGTCTTGAGTCACACAACGTTAAGGTTTTAAGCTTTGGGCACACGGTGATGAGGAACGGACTAAAACAGCGGGTGGCCGTCTGTACAATAGTCAGAAGACTAACAGAAAATGTCATTTCATATTCTAGTCACTGTCTGCCTTTTGGCTCCGGGTGTTGTCTACTGTGTGAGCCAGCTGTTTAAAGTGACTCTATTGTAGGCTTAGGTCGGAAGAGGAAATAGCATAGGTTATGGTAGGGCTGCACTATTTGGACAAAATATGTAATTGCTACCTCCCCCCAAATGTTGCAATTATGAATTGAGATTTTAAACGCTGTGGGTGAAAACCATGTCTGAAATGACCAAGTTAAAACAAGTGTCAGGGTAGAGAAAATCACTTCTAAAATGAGATCATATCAATGAATACATACTGTGCTAACTGAATACAAAACCAAATGAATTTAATCTATTTCAACATTGTTATAGGCTGCATATGATAATACATATTAATAGACATACTTGCTTTCGAGGCAAGCAACACTGAACCATGCGTGAGAGCACCAGCTGTTCCGTACGACTGTGTGATCTCGCTCTCTGTAGCTGAGGTGAGTAAGACCTTTAAACAGGTTACCATTCAAGGCCGCTGGGCCAGACGGATTACCAGGACGCATACTCAGGGCATGTGCTGACCAACTGGCAGGTTTCTTCACTGACATTTTCAACCTCTCCCTGACCCAGTCTGTAATACCTACATGTTTCAAGCAGACCACCATAGTCCCTGTGCCCAAGGACACCAAGGTAACCTGTCTAGACCACGCTCAGCGGTCTAAGGCACTACATCTCAGTGCTAGAGGCGTCACTACAGACACCCTGGTTCGAATCCAGGCTGTATCACAACCGGTCATGATTGGGAGTCCCGTAGGGCTGCGCACAATTGGCCAAGCGTCGTCCGGGTTTGGGCAGTGTAGGCTGTCATTGTAAATAAGAATTTGTTCTTAACTGACTTGCCTAGTTAAATTAAGGTAAAATAAATGACTAATCGCCCCGTAGCCATGAAAGTCTTTGAAATGCTGGTCATGGCTCACATTAACACCATCATCCCAGACAGCCTGGACCCACTCCAACAGATCCACAGATGATGCAATCTCTCTATTGCACTCCACACTGCCCTTTCCCAACTGAATAGGAGGAACACCTATGTGAGAATGCTGTTCCAAAGATTGTTATAACTAACCCAAGATAGAATGTGAATGTCTCCTTCATTAGTGTTGTTGTTATTAGACTGTGAATGCCTCCGTCATCAGTGTTGTTATTACTAGACTGTGAATGTCTCCTTCATTAGTGTTGTTGTTATTAGACTGTGAATGTCTCCTTCATTAGTGTTGTTGTTATTAGACTGTGAATGTCTCCTTCATTAGTGTTGTTGTTATTAGACTGTGAATGTCTCCTTCATTAGTGTTGTTGTTATTAGACTGTGAATGTCTCCTCCATCAGTGTTATTAGACTGTGAATGTCTCATTCATCAGTGTTGTTGTTATTAGACTGTGAATGCCTCCGTCATCAGTGTTGTTATTAGACTGTGAATGTCTCCTTCATTAGTGTTGTTATTAGACTGTGAATGCCTCCGTCATCAGTGTTGTTATTATTAGACTGTGAATGTCTCCTTCATTAGTGTTGTTGTTATTAGACTGTGAATGCCTCTTTCATCAGTGTTGTTATTAGACTGTGAATGTCTCCTCCATCAGTGTTATTAGACTGTGAATGTCTCATTCATCAGTGTTGTTGTTATTAGACTGTGAATGCCTCCGTCATCAGTGTTGTTATTAGACTGTGAATGTCTCCTTCATTAGTGTTGTTATTAGACTGTGAATGTCTCCTCCATCAGTGTTGTTGTTATTAGACTGTGAATGTCTCCGTCATCAGTGTTATTATTAGACTGTGAATGTCTCCTTCATTAGTGTTGTTGTTATTAGACTGTGAATGCCTCATTCATCAGTGTTGTTGTTATTAGACTGTGAATGCCTCAGCCTGTCGTTTCCAATGTGAACAAATTAGTTATAGTGGGCAGAACCAGGAGAGGGGCCGAGCCGAGCTAGCGAGATCCTATTGATGCCTTCTAGCATGTATTTGCATTTTTACGTTAGGAAAAACTTGAGGTATTGTTGCTGGGTTTGACCAGGGCTATGTTGCTGGGTTATGATGCTGGGTTATGTTGCTGGGTTATGATGCTGGGTTTGACCAGGGCTATGTTGCTGGGTTATGATGCTGGGTTATGTTGCTGGGTTATGATGCTGGGTTTGACCAGGGCTATGTTGCTGGGTTATGTTGCTGGGTTATATTGCTGGGTTATGATGCTGGGTTTGACCTGGGTTATGTTGCTGGGTTATGTTGCTGGGTTGTGATGCTGGGTTTGACCAGGGTTATGTTGCTGGGTTATGATGCTGGGTTATGTTGCTGGGTTATCATGCTGGGTTTGACCTGGGTTATGTTGCTGGGTTTGACCTGGGTTATATTGCTGGGTTATGTTGCTGGGTTGTGATTCTGGATTTGACCTGGGTTATATTGCTGGGTTGTGATTCTGGGTTTGACCTGAGTTATATTGCTGGGTTATGTTGCTGGGTTTGACCTGGGTTATATTGCTGGGTTATGTTGCTGGGTTGTGATGCTGGGTTTGACCTGGGTTATGTTGCTGAGTTATGTTGCTGGGTTGTAAAGATGGGTTTGACCTGGGTTATGTTGCTGAGTTATTTATGCTGGGTTTGACCTGGGTTATGTTGCTGGGTTATGATGCTGGGTTATGATGCTGGGTTATGATGCTGGGTTTGACCAGGGTTATGTTGCTGGGTTGTAAAGATGGGTTTGACCTGGGTTATGTTGCTGAGTTATTTATGCTGGGTTTGACCTGGGCTATGTTGCTGGGTTATGATGCTGGGTTATGATGCTGGGTTATGATGCTGGGTTTGACCAGGGTTATGTTGCTGGGTTATGATGCTGGGTTTGACCAGGGTTATGTTGCTGGGTTGTGATGATGGGTTTGACCTGGGTTGTGATGCTGGGTTTGACCTGGGTTATGATGCTGGGTTATGATGCTGGGTTTGACCAGGGTTATGATGCTGGGTTATGATGCTGGGTTTGACCAGGGTTATGTTGCTGGGTTGTGATGCTGGGTTTGACCTGGGTTATATTACTGGGTTGTGATTCTGGGTTTGACCTGGGTTATATTGCTGGGTTATGATGCTGGGTTTGACCAGGGTTATGTTGCTGGGTTTGACCAGGGCTATGTTGCTGGGTTTGACCTGGGTTCTGTTGCTGGGTTGTGATGCCATGCTGGGTTTGCTGTTGTTGTCAATGATCTACTGCTGTTGTTGTTTGTAATCTGTTGTTATTTGTGATCTAATGCTCTTGTTGTTGTTGTTGTTGTTTGTCTTTCCTCTCCCCCCTCAGTCCAAAAGGGAAGAAGTTCCGGAGCAAACCCCAGCTGTCCCGTTACCTAGGCAACACGGTAGACCTGGGATGTTTCGACTTCCGAACTGGCAAAATGATGATGCCCAGCAAGCTGCAGAAGAACAAACAGAGGCTACGGAATGAGAACCTCACCATCAACAAGGTACAGGTTCGCCTCGGCTACACATCAGGGTCCTGCTGTTCACTGCGTTCTAACAATGGCCAATGGTATTTATTTAGTCTTTATTTCAACAGGGAGTCATTGAGACCATGGTCTCTTTTTACAGAAGATTATTCTCAGTTCCTAACAACTCTCAGCCCTGTGCTAGCAGTGGATCAGTCTAGACTCAGCCCTGTGCTAGCAGTGGATCAGTCTAGACTCAGCCCTGTGCTAGCAGTGGATCTGTCTAGTCTCAGCCCTGTGCTAACAGTGGATCTGTCTAGTCTCAGCCCTGTGCTAGCAGTGGATCTGTCTAGTCTCAGCCCTGTGCTAGCAGTGGATCTGTCTAGTCTCAGCCCTGTGCTAGCAGTGGATCAGTCTAGTCTCAGCCCTGTGCTAGCAGTGGATCTGTCTAGTCTCAGCCCTGTGCTAGCAGTGGATCAGTCTAGACTCAGCCCTGTGCTAACAGTGGATCTGTCTAGTCTCAGCCCTGTGCTAGCAGTGGATCTGTCTAGTCTCAGCCCTGTGCTAGCAGTGGATCTGTCTAGTCTCAGCCCTGTGCTAGCAGTGGATCAGTCTAGTCTCAGCCCTGTGTTAGCAGTGGACCAGTCTAGTCTCAGCCCTGTGCTAGCAGTGGATCTGTCTAGTCTCAGCCCTGTGCTAGCAGTGGATCAGTCTAGTCTCAGCCCTGTGCTAGCAGTGGATCAGTCTAGTCTCAGCCCTGTGCTAGCAGTGGATCTGTCTAGTCTCAGCCCTGTGCTAGCAGTGGATCAGTCTAGTCTCAGCCCTGTGCTAGCAGTGGATCAGTCTAGTCTCAGCCCTGTGCTAGCAGTGGATCAGTCTAGTCTCAGCCCTGTGCTAGCAGTGGATCAGTCTAGTCTCAGCCCTGTGTTAGCAGTGGACCAGTCTAGTCTCAGCCCTGTGCTAGCAGTGGATCAGTCTCGTCTCAGCCCTGTGTTAGCAGTGGACCAGTCTAGTCTCAGCCCTGTGTTAGCAGTGGACCAGTCTAGTCTCAGCCCTGTGTTAGCAGTGGACCAGTCTAGTCTCAGCCCTGTGTTAGCAGTGGACCAGTCTAGTCTCAGCCCTGTGTTAGCAGTGGACCAGTCTAGTCTCAGCCCTGTGTTAGCAGTGGATCTGTCTAGTCTCAGCCCTGTGCTAGCAGTGGATCTGTCTAGTCTCAGCCCTGTGCTAGCAGTGGATCAGTCTAGTCTCAGCCCTGTGCTAGCAGTGGATCTGTCTAGTCTCAGCCCTGTGCTAGCAGTGGATCTGTCTAGTCTCAGCCCTGTGCTAGCAGTGGATCTGTCTAGTCTCAGCCCTGTGCTAGCAGTGGATCAGTCTAGTCTCAGCCCTGTGCTAGCAGTGGATCTGTCTAGTCTCAGCCCTGTGCTAGCAGTGGATCTGTCTAGTCTCAGCCCTGTGCTAGCAGTGGATCTGTCTAGTCTCAGCCCTGTGCTAGCAGTGGATCTGTCTAGTCTCAGCCCTGTGCTAGCAGTGGATCTGTCTAGTCTCAGCCCTGTGCTAGCAGTGGATCTGTCTAGTCTCAGCCCTGTGCTAGCAGTGGATCAGTCTAGACTCAGCCCTGTGCTAGCAGTGGATCAGTCTAGACTCAGCCCTGTGCTAGCAGTGGATCAGTCTAGTCTCAGCCCTGTTCTAGCAGGAGTTTTAATGTCTAGACAATGTACTTGAGTATTGTTGAGTATATCTGTTGTTGTAGTAGTTGTTGAGTATATCTGTTGTTGTAGTAGTTGTTGAGTATATCTGTTGTTGTTGTAGTAGTTGTTGAGTATATCTGTTGTTGTTGTAGTAGTTGTTGAGTATATCTGTTGTAGTAGTTGTTGAGTATATCTGTTGTTGTTGTAGTAGTTGTTGAGTATATCTGTTGTAGTAGTTGTTGAGTATATCTGTTGTTGTAGTAGTTGTTGAGTATATCTGTTGTAGTAGTTGTTGAGTATATCTGTTGTTGTTGTAGTAGTTGTTGTTGAGTATATCTGTTCTAGTTGTAGTAGTAGTTGTTGAGTATATCTGTTGTTGTTGTAGTAGTAGTTGTTGAGTATATCTGTTGTTGTAGTAGTTGTTGAGTATATCTGTTGTTGTAGTAGTTGTTGTTGAGTATATCTGTTGTAGTAGTTGTTGAGTATATCTGTTTTTGTTGTAGTAGTTGTTGAGTATATCTGTTGTTGTTGTAGTAGTTGTTGAGTATATCTGTTGTTGTTGTAGTAGTTGTTGAGTATATCTGTTGTAGTAGTTGTTGAGTATATCTGTTGTTGTTGTAGTAGTTGTTGTTGAGTATATCTGTTCTAGTTGTAGTAGTAGTTGTTGAGTATATCTGTTGTTGTTGTAGTAGTAGTTGTTGAGTATATCTGTTGTTGTAGTAGTTGTTGAGTATATCTGTTGTTGTAGTAGTTGTTGTTGAGTATATCTGTTGTAGTAGTTGTTGAGTATATCTGTTGTTGTAGTAGTTGTTGTTGAGTATATATGTTGTAGTTGTTGTTGAGTATATATGTTGTTGTAGTTGTTGTTGAGTATATATGTTGTAGTAGTTGTTGAGTATATATGTTGTAGTAGTTGTTGTTGTTGAGTATATCTGTTGTAGTAGTTGTTGTTGAGTATATCTGTTGTAGTAGTTGTTGAGTATATATGTTGTAGTAGTTGTTGTTGTTGAGTATATATGTTGTAGTAGTTGTTGAGTATATATGTTGTAGTAGTTGTTGTTGTTGAGTATATCTGTTGTTGTAGTAGTTGTTGTTGAGTATATATGTTGTAGTTGTTGTTGAGTATATATGTTGTTGTAGTAGTTGTTGTTGAGTATATATGTTGTAGTAGTTGTTGAGTATATATGTTGTAGTAGTTGTTGTTGTTGAGTATATCTGTTGTAGTAGTTGTTGTTGAGTATATATGTTGTAGTAGTTGTTGTTGAGTATATCTGTTGTAGTAGTTGTTGAGTATATCTGTTGTTGTTGTAGTAGTTGTTGAGTATATCTGTTGTAGTAGTTGTTGAGTATATCTGTTGTAGTAGTTGTTGAGTATATCTGTTGTTGTAGTAGTTGTTGTTGAGTATATCTGTTGTTGTTGTAGTAGTTGTTGAGTATATCTGTTGTTGTAGTAGTTGTTGTTGAGTATATCTGTTGTAGTAGTTGTTGAGTATATCTGTTGTTGTAGTAGTTGTTGAGTATATCTGTTGTTGTAGTAGTTGTTGAGTATATCTGTTGTAGTAGTTGTTGAGTATATCTGTTGTTGTAGTAGTTGTTGAGTATATCTGTAGTAGTAGTTGTTGAGTATATCTGTTGTTGTTGTAGTAGTTGTTGAGTATATATGTTGTAGTAGTAGTTGTTGAGTATATCTGTTGTAGTAGTTGTTGAGTATATCTGTTGTTGTTGTAGTAGTTGTTGTTGAGTATATCTGTTGTAGTAGTTGTTGAGTATATCTGTTGTTGTAGTAGTAGTTGTTGAGTATATCTGTTGTAGTAGTTGTTGAGTATATCTGTTGTTGTAGTAGTAGTTGTTGAGTATATCTGTTGTAGTAGTTGTTGAGTATATCTGTTGTTGTTGTAGTTGTTGTTGAGTATATCTGTTGTAGTAGTTGTTGAGTATATCTGTTGTTGTTGTAGTTGTTGTTGAGTATATCTGTTGTAGTAGTTGTTGAGTATATCTGTTGTTGTTGTAGTTGTTGTTGAGTATATCTGTTGTAGTAGTTGTTGAGTATATCTGTTGTTGTTGTAGTTGTTGTTGAGTATATCTGTTGTAGTAGTTGTTGAGTATATCTATTGTTGTTGTTGTAGTAGTTGTTGTTGAGTATATCTGTTGTTGTAGTAGTTGAGTATATCTGTTGTTGTAGTAGTTGTTGTTGAGTATATCTGTTGTTGTAGTAGTTGTTGTTGAGTATATCTGTTGTTGTAGTTGTTGAGTATATCTGTTGTTGTAGTAGTTGTTGAGTATATCTGTTGTTGTAGTAGTTGTTGTTGAGTATATCTGTTGTTGTAGTAGTTGAGTATATCTGTTGTTGTAGTAGTTGTTGTTGAGTATATCTGTTGTTGTAGTAGTTGTTGTTGAGTATATCTGTTGTAGTAGTTGTTGAGTATATCTGTTGTTGTAGTTGTTGAGTATATCTATTGTTGTTGTTGTAGTATATCTGTTGTTGTAGTAGTTGTTGAGTATATCTGTTGTAGTAGTTGTTGAGTATATCTGTTGTTGTAGTAGTTGTTGTTGAGTATATATGTTGTAGTAGTTGTTGAGTATATCTATTGTTGTTGTTGTAGTTGTTGTTGAGTATATATGTTGTAGTAGTTGTTGTTGAGTATATCTGTTGTTGTAGTAGTTGTTGTTGAGTATATATGTTGTTGTAGTTGTTGTTGAGTATATCTTGTTGTAGTTGAGTCTGTTTTTGTATTTATTTAACCTTTATTTAACTAGGCAAGTCAGTTAAGAACAAATTCTTATTCACAATGGCAACCTGAGAAAAGGTCTCCTGCGGGGCTGAGATTTTAAAAAAAGAATTATAATAAACAATATAGGACAAAATACGCATCACGACAAGAGAGACATCACAACACTACATAAAGAGACCTAACAACATAGCATGGCAGCAATACCACATGACAACAACATGGTAGCAGCACAACATGACAACAACATGGTAGCAACATGACAACAACATGGTAGCAACACAACATGACAACAACATGGTAGCAGCACATGACAACAACATGGTAGCAACACAACATGACAACAACATGGAAGCAACACAACATGACAACAACATGGAAGCAACACAACACAACAACAACGTGGCAGCAACACAACATGACAACGTGGTAGCAACACAACATGACAACAACATGGTAGCAACACAACATGACAACGTGGTAGCAACACAACATGACAACAACGTGGCAGCAACACAACATGACAACAACGTGGTAGCAACACAACATGACAACAACGTGGTAGCAACACAACATGACAACAACGTGGTAGCAACACAACATGACAACAACGTGGTAGCAACACAACATGACAACAACGTGGTAGCAACGCAACATGACAACAACGTGGTAGCAACGCAACATGACAACAACGTGGTAGCAACACAACATGACAACAACGTGGTAGCAACACAACATGACAACAACGTGGTAGCAACACAACATGACAACAACGTGGTAGCAACGCAACATGACAACAACGTGGTAGCAACGCAACATGACAACAACGTGGTAGCAACACAACATGACAACAACGTGGTAGCAACACAACATGACAACAACGTGGTAGCAACGCAACATGACAACAACGTGGTAGCAACGCAACATGACAACAACGTGGTAGCAACGCAACATGAAAACAACGTGGTAGCAACGCAACATGCAGCAGCACAACATGGCAGCAGCACAACATGGTAGCAGAACAAAACAGGGTACACACATTATTGGGCACAGACAACAGCACAAAGGGTAAGAAGGTAGAGACAACAATACATCGCGTAAAGCAGCCACAACTGTCAGTCAGAGTGACAGCTCCATGATTGAGTCTTTGAATGAAGAGATAAAACTGTCCAGTTTGAGTGTTTTGTTGCAGCTCCTTCCAGTCGCTAGCTGCAGCGAACTGAAAAGACGAGCGACCCAGGGGTGGGTGGGTGGGTGTGTGTGATACCCAGGGATATCTGTTCTAGTTGTGTAGTGCATAGAAAGAGAATCGATGGGAATCCATACTAGTAATTACGTTTCTATGTTATCGGCTGGGTTATTTGTAGGTCAGAGGTCATACAGACAGAGGCTCTACTGGTGGCTCTCCCCTCACCTGCCAGTCAGTCAGTACACATCTAGTACTCCACCCATCGTACAGTCAGTCAGTACACATCTAGTACCCCATCCACCGTACATTCAGTCAGTACACATCTAGTACCCCATCCACCTACCAGTCAGTCAGTAAACATCTAGTACCCCATCCACCTACCAGTCAGTCAGTAAACATCTAGTACCCCATCCACCTACCAGTCAGTCAGTAAACATCTAGTACCCCATCCACCTACCAGTCAGTCAGTACACATCTAGTACCCCATCCACCGTACAGTCAGTCAGTACACATCTAGTACCCCATCCACCGTAAGTCAGTCAGTACACATCTAGTACCCCATCCACCGTAAGTCAGTCAGTACACATCTAGTACCCCATCCACCTACCAGTCAGTCAGTACACATCTAGTACCCCATCCACCGTACAGTCAGTCAGTACACATCTAGTACCCCATCCACCGTACAGTCAGTACACATCTAGTACCCCATCCACCGTACAGTCAGTCAGTACACATCTAGTACCCCACCCACCGTACAGTCAGTCAGTAAACATCTAGTACCCCATCCACCTACCAGTCAGTCAGTAAACATCTAGTACCCCATCCACCTACCAGTCAGTCAGTAAACATCTAGTACCCCATCCACCTACCAGTCAGTCAGTACACATCTAGTACCCCATCCACCGTAAGTCAGTCAGTACACATCTAGTACCCCATCCACCTACCAGTCAGTCAGTACACATCTAGTACCCCATCCACCGTACAGTCAGTCAGTACACATCTAGTACCCCATCCACCGTACAGTCAGTCAGTACACATCTAGTACCCCATCCACCGTACAGTCAGTCAGTACACATCTAGTACCCCACCCACCGTACAGTCAGTCAGTACATATCTAGTATCCCACCCACCATACAGTCAGTACGTTGGGGAGAGTGCACCGACCCAGAGCTGGAGAGGAGAGTACTCCTTCCTTGTGTGTGTGTTCTAATCAGGGACTGATTTAGACCTGGACACCAGGTGGGTGATTCCCCTCTAATCAGGGACTGATTTAGACCTGGGACACCAGGTGGGTGATTCCCCTCTAATCAGGGACTGATTTAGACCTGAGACACCAGGTGGGTGATTCTCTAATCAGGGACTGATTTAGACCTGGGACACCAGGTGGGTGATTCTCCTCTAATCAGGGACTGATTTAGACCTGGGACACCAGGTGGGTGATTCCCCTCTAATCAGGGACTGATTTAGACCTGGGACACCAGGTGGGTGATTCCCCTCTAATCAGGGACTGATTTAGACCTGGGACACCAGGTGAGTGATTCTCCTCTAATCAGGGACTGATTTAGACCTGGGACACCAGGTGGGTGATTCTCCTCTAATCAGGGACTGATTTAGACCTGGGACACCAGGTGGGTGATTCCCCTCTAATCAGGGACTGATTTAGACCTGGAACACCAGGTGAGTGATTCTCCTCTAATCAGGGACTGATTTAGACCTGGGACACCAGGTGGGTGATTCCCCTCTAATCAGGGACTGATTTAGACCTGGAACACCAGGTGAGTGATTCTCCTCTAATCAGGGACTGATTTAGACCTGGGACACCAGGTGAGTGATTCTCCTCTAATCAGGGACTGATTTAGACCTCAAGAAGAAAGATGAGTTCAACAGGAAAGTCAGTCTGTCAGCAATCCAGTAGCCTTGATTCTTGTACAGAACCCAGCCTAGCTGATGTGACGCTATTTACTCGATTTTTGACCACTTTTTTTTGTTGTCTTTCTCTGGCCTCCATTGATTCAGTCACCCGGATTCTGTCCATCCTACAAGGGTAAAAAAAAAACTACAATCGCTTTTGAACGAATTATGACAGAGACGTGAGGTTTAGGACCATTGTGTTCTTCAGAGCAGTGGTCACTAACCATTTCTGAGTCAAGATCACTTTCGCAGTCAAAAAAGCAAAGCCGAGTGTAACGGTTTTCTGTATGAGAAGGAGAGTCGGACCAAAATGCGGCGTGTCTATTGCAATCCATGTTTAATGAAGTAACACACTAAACACAAACACTACCAAAACAATAAACTTAACGAAAACCGAAACAGCCTATACTTGTGTAACCTAACACAGACTAACGACATAAGGACACTAAGGACAATCACCCACGACAAACTCAAAGAATATGGCTGCCTAAATATGGTTCCCAATCAGAGACAACGATAAACACCTGCCTCTGATTGAGAACCACTTCAGACAGCCATAGACTTAGCTAGAACACCCCACTAGCTACAATCCCCATAAATACACACCACAAACAAAAACCCATGCCACACCCTGGCCTGACCAAATAAATAAAGATAAACACAAAATACTTTGACCAGGGTGTGACACCGAGACCTACTGTTCAAATTGTTTCTTTAAACATGACTTAAATAATGTAACATTAACCTTATAAAAAATATGAAAAAAAAAAAAAACGGTTCTGTAGGAATGAGGTTTGTGCAGTAGGCTGACTACATAATCAACAGCATATTCGCGATATGCCTGGCCTGCCAATATTGTTCTTCTCAAAACATATTATATTTCAAAACTCGAGCTTTGATAATAAAATACATCAGTTGGTGTAGCGAGGCACAGCTGAACATAAATTTTAATAATTATCTTTTTTATTTGACTGGACTGCATCTGATGTTCATGATGCTTTCAAGACAACTGGTAACTTGGGGGGTTGAAACAAGGTCAAATCATGGCGTCGGTGATCTTCAGGTCGGACAGTCAGAGCTCTAGAAAGATGCCAGAGTTTCTGACTTGGAATTCCGAGTTGGATGACCGTTTTTCCCGGGTGTCTTGAACTCACTGAAGTTGGAAATCTGAGATTTCCGAGTTCCCCGTTGTCTTAAACGCGGCATTAGTCTCAGTAGAGGGGAGAGGTGCAGCAGAGGGTCCATCTCTCACGGTCCCCGCTCTCTCACGGTCCCCGCTCTCTCCTTACTTTCCTACGGTGAGTCTGACCACAGAGAATGGGGCTCCATCTTCCACCTGATGGCAAAACTCGAGTCGCGCCGCATCTGCCTCAGGCACAAATTCATGTTGTTCCTATGACCAGAGAAAGTGAGATATTTCTTGATATTAAAATAGACGAGCTGCTAATAATAAAACCACAGGCCTGTCGATACACTTGGCTACTCATTCACTGCAGCTGCAGCTCTAGGGGAAGTAGGGAGAAGTGTGTTTTTATGTTCTGTAATAGTATTGAATAAAAACAAGGGTTGAGTTTAAACATGAACTCACTCAAAAAAACGGCAGCTCGTCGCTGAATTCTTCGACCGTCTCTCTCTGGTCACTGTTTTTAAAAAGTGATCAAATCTCACCCAGGCTAGTATCAAACTTTTCCGTGGGGTCATTGAAGTTGTAGGCATGTTGATTTTGAGCTATCGGATTGGCCAGCGCAGTAGACACAGTCGAATTTAGCCCCAGATCTCCCGGTCCGCCTGGTAGGCGGCGTTAGTCTTTTCCAGACAAATGAAATGGTTCCACATGGGAACACTTTTCCGACCCAGTGTACAGGCCTTCTGAATCAAGTCCACCAACAGCTCAACACGTTGTCTTTTCTGCAGAAATGTTCGGTGAACAACTAGGAATGCCTTGAAGATCCACCAGCCGATCAAGAAACGACCGGTTGGTGACCATGTTCTTGGAGGATTATCTACACTATTAACATATTATTTTTTTTACCCATGGGCCAAAAGATCTGTTTTTGGATTTAGACATCCGTGACACGATGTCCTGTGTTGTGTTTGCCGGCTAGAGATCACGACTTTCAAATCATCAGTAGACTCGCATCATGCAGCCTCAGAGTGTATTAAATATCTAATCATATAGCCCAATGTTTGTAGAACAACTGAAGTTGCATAAATGACTCAATATGGAGTACCTGTTTCTTTGTTAACTGTTCAACACAGAATAGCCGCATGTGCGCCCTCCCAACAAATCATTTGGAGAAAATATCCTTCCAATTGTATTCTTCAGATTATAAAATAATGACTCTGAATTCTAAGCAACTCTTGTCTGCTAAATGAACCAGTGTAGCCATATGGCACAGCCAGATCAGGAAATAACAAGGACAACTCAGAGTATTCTAGCCAGATCAGGAAATAACAAGGACAACTCAGAGTATTCTAGCCAGATCAGGAAATAACAAGGACAACTCAGAGTATTCTAGCCAGATCAGGAAATAACAAGGACAACTCAGAGTATTCTAGCCAGATCAGGAAATAACAAGGACAACTCAGAGTATTCTAGCCAGATCAGGACCTAACATAAGGACAACTCAGAGTATTCTAGCCAGATCAGGACCTAACATAAGGACAACTCAGAGTATTCTAGCCAGATCAGGACCTAACATAAGGACAACTCAGAGTATTCTAGCCAGATCAGGACCCTAACATAAGGACAACTCAGAGTATTCTAGCCAGATCAGGACCTAACATAAGGACAACTCAGAGTATTCTAGCCAGATCAGGACCTAACATAAGGACAACTCAGAGTATTCTAGCCAGATCAGGACCTAACATAAGGACAACTCAGAGTATTCTAGCCAGATCAGGACCTAACATAAGGACAACTCAGAGTATTCTAGCCAGATCAGGACCCTAACATAAGGACAACTCAGAGTATTCTAGCCAGATCAGGACCCTAACATAAGGACAACTCAGAGTATTCTAGCCAGATCAGGACCCTAACATAAGGACAACTCAGAGTATTCTAGCCAGATCAGGACCCTAACATAAGGACAACTCAGAGTATTCTAGCCAGATCAGGACCCTAACATAAGGACAACTCAGAGTATTCTAGCCAGATCAGGACCCTAACATAAGGACAACTCAGAGTATTCTAGCCAGATCAGGACCCTAACATAAGGACAACTCAGAGTATTCTAGCCAGATCAGGACCTAACATAAGGACAACTCAGAGTATTCTAGCCAGATCAGGACCCTAACATAAGGACAACTCAGAGTATTCTAGCCAGATCAGGACCCTAACATAAGGACAACTCAGAGTATTCTGTTCTTCTGATATAAACTACATTTTCTTTATCATGTTTCTTTAGACCTGCCTAAAATAAATCATTCATTTATTGTGGAGGTGGAGGCTATATTACATGGATTTATTGTGATGGTGTAGACTATATTACATGGATTTATTGTGATGGTGTAGACTATATTACATGGATTTATTGTGAAGGTGTAGACTATATTACATGGATTTATTGTGAAGGTGTAGACTATATTACATGGAGTTATTGTGAAGGTGTAGGTAGACTATATTACATGGATTTATTGTGATGGTGTAGACTATATTACATGGATTTATTGTGAAGGTGGAGGCTATATTACATGGATTTATTGTGAAGGTGGAGGCTATATTACATGGATTTATTGTGAAGGTGGAGGCTATATTACATGGATTTATTGTGAAGGTGGAGGCTATATTACATGGATTTATTGTGATGGTGTAGACTATATTACATGGATTTATTGTGATGGTGTAGACTATATTACATGGATTTATTGTGAAGGTGGAGACTATATTACATGGATTTATTGTGATGGTGTAGGTAGACTATATTACATGGATTTATTGTGAAGGTGGAGACTATATTACATGGATTTATTGTGAAGGTGTAGACTATATTACATGGATTTATTGTGAAGGTGGAGGCTATATTACATGGATTTATTGTGAAGGTGGAGACTATATTACATGGATGTATTGTGAAGGTGGAGGCTATATTACATGGATTTATTGTGAAGGTGGAGACTATATTACATGGATTTATTGTGATGGTGTAGACTATATTACATGGATTTATTGTGATGGTGTAGGTAGACTATATTACATGGATTTATTGTGATGGTGTAGACTATATTACATGTATTTATTGTGATGGTGTAGACTATATTACATGGATTTATTGTGAAGGTGTAGACTATATTACATGGATTTATTGTGAAGGTGGAGACTATATTACATGGATTTATTGTGATGGTGTAGACTATATTACATGGATTTATTGTGATGGTGTAGGTAGACTATATTACATGGATTTATTGTGATGGTGTAGACTATATTACATGTATTTATTGTGAAGGTGTAGACTATATTACATGGATTTATTGTGAAGGTGTAGACTATATTACATGGATTTATTGTGATGGTGTAGACTATATTACATGTATTTATTGTGAAGGTGGAGGCTATATTACATGGATTTATTGTGAAGGTGGAGGCTATATTACATGGATTTATTGTGAAGGTGGAGGCTATATTACATGGATTTATTGTGAAGGTGGAGACTATATTACATGGATATATTGTGATGGTATAGACTATATTACATGGATTTATTGTGAAGGTGTAGACTATATTAAATGGATTTATTGTGATGGTGTAGACTATATTACATGGATTTATTGTGAAGGTGTAGGCTATATTACATGGATTTATTGTGAAGGTGTAGACTATATTACATGGATTTATTGTGATGGTGTAGACTATATTACATGGATTTACTGTGAAGGTGTAGACTATATTACATGGATTTATTGTGAAGGTGTAGACTATATTACATGGATTTACTGTGAAGGTGGAGGCTATATTACATGGATTTATTGTGAAGGTGTAGACTATATTACATGGATTTATTGTGAAGGTGTAGACTATATTACATGGATTTATTGTGATGGTGTAGGTAGACTATATTACATGGATATATTGTGATGGTGTAGGCTATATTACATGGATTTATTGTGAAGGTGGAGGCTATATTACATGGATTTATTGTGAAGGTGGAGGCTATATTACATGGATTTATTGTGGAGGTGGAGGCTATATTACATGGATTTATTGTGATGGTGTAGGTAGACTATATTACATGGATTTATTGTGAAGGTGGAGACTATATTACATGGATTTATTGTGAAGGTGTAGACTATATTACATGGATTTATTGTGAAGGTGGAGACTATATTACATGGATTTATTGTGAAGGTGGAGGCTATATTACATGGATTTATTGTGAAGGTGTAGACTATATTACATGGATTTATTGTGAAGGTGTAGACTATATTACATGGATTTATTGTGAAGGTGTAGACTATATTACATGGATTTATTGTGATGGTGTAGGTAGACTATATTACATGGATTTATTGTGAAGGTGGAGGCTATATTACATGGATTTATTGTGAAGGTGGAGGCTATATTACATGGATTCATTGTGAAGGTGGAGACTATATTACATGGATTTATTGTGAAGGTGTAGACTATATTACATGGATATATTGTGAAGGTGGAGACTATATTACATGGATTTATTGTGATGGTGTAGACTATATTACATGGATTTATTGTGAAGGTGTAGGTAGACTATATTACATGGATTTATTGTGATGGTGTAGACTATATTACATGGATTTATTGTGAAGGTGGAGACTATATTACATGGATATATTGTGATGGTGTAGGCTATATTACATGGATTTATTGTGAAGGTGTAGAATATATTACATGGATTTATTGTGATGGTGTAGACTATATTACATGGATTTATTGTGATGGTGTAGGCTATATTACATGGATTTATTGTGATGGTGTAGACTATATTACATGGATTTATTGTGATGGTGTAGACTATATTACATGGATTTATTGTGAAGGTGGAGGCTATATTACATGGATTTATTGTGAAGGTGGAGGCTATATTACATGGATTTATTGTGAAGGTGGAGGCTATATTACATGGATTTATTGTGAAGGTGTAGACTATATTACATGGATTTATTGTGAAGGTGTAGACTATATTACATGGATATATTGTGAAGGTGGAGACTATATTACATGGATTTATTGTGATGGTGTAGACTATATTACATGGATTTATTGTGAAGGTGGAGACTATATTACATGGATTTATTGTGAAGGTGTAGAATATATTACATGGATTTATTGTGAAGGTGGAGGCTATATTACATGGATTTATTGTGAAGGTGGAGGCTATATTACATGGATTTATTGTGAAGGTGGAGGCTATATTACATGGATTTATTGTGAAGGTGGAGGCTATATTACATGGATTTATTGTGAAGGTGGAGGCTACATTACATGGATTTATTGTGAAGGTGGAGGCCTCCTCTCCTCCCTGGGACTCTGTGCCCTGAGGACTGCCTCCTCCCTGGGACTCTGTGCCCTTATATGCAGCTCCTCCCTGGGAATTTGTGCCCTGAGGACTGCCACGTCCCTGGGACTCTGTGCCCTGATATGCAGCTCCTCCCTGGGACTCTGTGCCCTGATATGCAGCTCCTCCCTGGGACTCTGTGCCCTGATATGCAGCTCCTCCCTGGGACTCTGTGCCCTGAGGACTGCCTCCTCCCTGGGACTCTGTGCCCTGATATGCAGCTCCTCCCTGGGACTCTGTGCCCTGATATGCAGCTCCGCCCTGGGACTCTGTTCCCTGATATGCAACTCCGCCGTGGCTGTGTGCCCTGGTATCCTCCCTAGGACTCCATAAGCCCTGATATGCAGCTCGTCCTAGGGACTCAGTGTGTCCTGATATGCAGCTGATCTCTGGGACTCGATGTGCACTGACATGAAGCTTGCCTCTAGGATTTAATGTGCCTTGGTAGGCAGTCGGTGAGCTCTGGTATGCAGCTCCTCCTAGGGATCCTGTGTGCCCTGGCTGGTACACAGATCCTCCCGAGGACTCAGTATGTGCTAACTAAGAGACAGATCCTCCTCTCCAGTTAGGCCTAGGGCCCTGAGCCGGTGTCGCTCGGCTGAGTGAGTAGTGCAGGCATTTGGTTTAAGTTTGCCCCCGCTCTGCTCTGCTGCTCTACACATGTCCTCTTTAGGGAGGAGTCCCCCTCCCCTCCCCCTGTTGTGTCTGCCAAACCACAGATCAGAGTTAACCCCTTCAACCGTCGCTCAACACAGCACATGTCAGCAGAGTACCTCGCTAAGCAGCCGAACACAAACAACCGTTCACTTTGAATGTCTGTCTGCGTCACTAGTTGTTTGAACTGAACACTAGTTTCCGTCCGCTCTCTCCTCTCCTCTGACTGTCCCTCTCTCCTCTCCTCTGACTGTCCCTCTCTCCTCTCTCCTCTGACTGTCCCTCTCTCCTCTCTCCTCTGACTGTCCCTCTCTCCTCTCTCCTCTGACTGTCCCTCTCTCCTCTCTCCTCTGACTGTCCCTCTCTCCTCTGACTGTCCCTCTGACTGTCCCTCTCTCCTCTGACTGTCCCTCTCTCCTCTCCTCTGACTGTCCCTCTCTCCTCTCCTTTGACTGTTCCTCTCTCCTCTCTGTCCCTCTCTCCTCTCTCCTCTGACTGTCCCTCTCTCCTCTCTCCTCTGACTGTCCCTCTCTCCTCTCTCCTCTGACTGTCCCTCTCTCCTCTGACTGTCCCTCTCTCCTCTCTCCTCTGACTGTCCCTCTCCTCTCATCTGACTGTCCCTCTCTCCTCTCATCTGACTGTCCCTCTCTCCTCTCATCTGACTGTCCCTCTCTCCTCTCATCTGACTGTCCCTCTCTCCTCTGACTGTCCCTCTCTCCTCTGACTGTCCCTCTCTCTTCTCCTCTGACTGCCCCTCTCTTTTCTCCTCTGACTGTCCCTCTCTCCTCTCCTCTGACTGTCCCTCTCTCCTCTCCTCTGACTGTCCCTTTCTCCTCTCCTCTGACTGTCCCTCTCTCCTCTCCTCTGACTGTCCCTCTCTCCTCTCTGACTGTCCCTCTCTCTTCTCCTCTGACTGTCCCTCTCTCTTCTCCTCTGACTGTCCCTCTCTCCTCTCCTCTGACTGTCCCTCTCTCTTCTCCTCTGACTGTCCCTCTCTCTTCTCCTCTGACTGTCCCTCTCTCTTCTCCTCTGACTGTCCCTCTCTCTTCTCCTCTGACTGTCCCTCTCTCCTCTGACTGTCCCTCTCTCCTCTGACTGTCCCTCTTTCCTCTGACTGTCCCTCTCTCCTCTCCTCTGACTGTCCCTCTCTCTTCTCCTCTGACTGTCCCTCTCTCCTCTGACTGTCCCTCTCTCCTCTGACTGTCCCTCTCTCCTCTGACTGTCCCTCTCTCTTCTCCTCTGACTGTCCCTCTCTCCTCTGACTGTCCCTCTCTCCTCTGACTGTCCCTCTTTCCTCTGACTGTCCCTCTCTCCTCTGACTGTCCCTCTCTCCTCTCCTCTGACTGTCCCTCTCTCTTCTCCTCTGACTGTCCCTCTCTCCTCTCCTCTGACTGTCCCTCTCTCTTCTCCTCTGACTGTCCCTCTCTCTTCTCCTCTGACTGTCCCTCTCTCTTCTCCTCTGACTGTCCCTCTCTCTTCTCCTCTGACTGTCCCTATCTCCTCTCCTCTGACTGTCCCTATCTCCTCTCCTCTGACTGTCCCTCTCTTTTCTCCTCTGACTGTCCCTACCTCCTCTGATTGTTCCTCTCTCCTCTCCTGACTGTCTCTCTACCTCTCTCCTATTGTTTAATCAAGCCTGTCTCTCTGTCCTCTCCTTTCAGGGTAAACCAGACCTGAACACAGCACTTCCTATCAGACAGACAGCCTCCATCTTTAAACAGCCCGTCACCAAAGTGGTGAACCACCCCAGCAACAAGGTGAAGACAGACCTGCAGAGAGCCACAGAGCAGCCCAGACAGGTGAGACGCGCGCACACACACGCACGCACGCGCACACGCACACGCACACACACACTGACTCACACACACACACTGACTCACACACACTGACACACACACACACACACACACACACACACACACACACACACACACACTCTCTCTCTCTCTCTGACTGACACACACACACACACACACACTCTCTCTCTCTGACTGACACACACACACACACTCTCTCTGACTGACACACACACACACACTTGCTTGTTACTGTCTGGTTACTGCCCAGAACGAGGGATTGATTATGAGATTCATTATACACCCAAAAGGATGAGAGGTCGCAGGCTATCATCACGGAGGCCCACCCAGTGTCATACGAATCTGGTTTAAAATGACAAACACATGACTAGGATCAGTTTTGAACTGGTCTGAACTGGTCTGAACTGGTTTGTCCTTGTTCAGGCTCCAGACACCAGCATCACAGCCTCTCACTGTCTCGTGGGCACTATGTAGGCCAGCCACAACGTCTGTTAGTTAAGTACGTCACGGTAGGGCCACCGAAACCTGTTCTGTTGTTGTAACTGAACCAGGGTGTCATGTCTGGCGACGACCACTAGGGACTGCTGAAGGACCACAGATGTAGTGCTGTAGCTGCTTACTGTGAGCAGTACGGCTCAGCATGAACACAGCAGCACGACTCAGCATGGACTCAGAGTACAGGTGGTGTTATCCTACTAGACAGTAGACTCTCAGAGTACAGGTGGTGTTATCTTACTAGACAGTAGACAGTATACTCTCAGAGTGCAGGTGGTGTTATCCTACTAGACTCTAGACTCTGAGTACAGGTGGTGTTATCCTACTAGACAGTAGACTCTCAGAGTACAGGTGGTGTTATCCTACTAGACAGTAGACTCTCAGAGTACAGGTGGTGTTATCCTACTAGACTGTAGACTCTGAGTACAGGTGGTGTTATCCTACTAGACTGTAGACTCTGAGTACAGGTGGTGTTATCCTACTAGACAGTAGACTCTCAGAGTACAGGTGGTGTTATCCTACTAGACAGTAGACTCTCAGAGTACAGGTGGTGTTATCCTACTAGACAGTAGACTCTCAGAGTACAGGTGGTGTTATCTTACTAGACAGTAGACTCTGAGTACAGGTGGTGTTATCCTACTAGACAGTAGACTCTCAGAGTACAGGTGGTGTTATCCTACTAGACAGTAGACTCTCAGAGTACAGGTGGTGTTATCCTACTAGACAGTAGACTCTCAGAGTACAGGTGGTGTTATCCTACTAGACAGTAGACAGTAGAATCTCAGAGTACAGGTGGTGTTATCCTACTAGACAGTAGACTCTCAGAGTACAGGTGGTGTTATCCTACTAGACAGTAGACAGTAGACTCTCAGAGTACAGGTGGTGTTATCCTACTAGACAGTAGACTCTCAGAGTACAGGTGGTGTTATCCTACTAGACAGTAGACTCTCAGAGTACAGGTGGTGTTATCCTACTAGACTGTAGACTCTCAGAGTACAGGTGGTGTTATCCTACTAGACAGTAGACATTAGACTCTCAGAGTACAGGTGGTGTTATCCTACTAGACAGTAGACATTAGACTCTCGGAGTACAGGTGGTGTTATCCTACTAGACTGTAGACAGTAGACTCTCAGAGTACAGGTGGTGTTATCCTACTAGACAGTAGACTCTCAGATTACAGGTGGTGTTATCCTACTAGACAGTAGACAGTATACTCTCAGAGTGCAGGTGGTGTTATCCTACTAGACTCTAGACTCTCAGATTACAGGTGGTGTTATCCTACTAGACAGTAGACTCTCAGAGTACAGGTGGTGTTATCCTACTAGACAGTAGACTCTCAGAGTACAGGTGGTGTTATCCTACTAGACAGTAGACAGTATACTCTCAGAGTGCAGGTGGTGTTATCCTACTAGACTCTAGACTCTCAGATTACAGGTGGTGTTATCCTACTAGACAGTAGACTCTCAGAGTACAGGTGGTGTTATCCTACTAGACAGTATACTCTCAGGTGGTGTTATCCTACTAGACAGTAGACTCTCAGAGTACAGGTGGTGTTATCCTACTAGACAGTAGACTCTCAGAGTACAGGTGGTGTTATCCTACTAGACAGTAGACAGTAGACTCTCAGAGTACAGGTGGTGCTATCCTACTAGACAGTATACTCTCAGATTACAGGTGGTGTTATCCTACTAGACAGTAGACTCTCAGAGTACAGGTGGTGTTATCCTACTAGACAGTAGACTCTCAGAGTACAGGTGGTGTTATCCTACTAGACTGTAGACTCTCAGAGTACAGGTGGTGTTATCCTACTAGACAGTAGACAGTAGACTCTCAGAGTACAGGTGGTGTTATCCTACTAGACAGTAGACAGTAGACTCTCAGAGTACAGGTGGTGTTATCCTACTAGACTGTAGACTCTGAGTACAGGTGGTGTTATCCTACTAGACAGGATACTCTCAGATTACAGGTTGTGTTATCCTGTTAGACAGTAGACTCTCAGAGTACAGGTGGTGTTATCCTACTAGACAGTAGACTCTCAGTTTACAGGTGGTGTTATCCTACTAGACAGTAGACTCTCAGAGTACAGGTGGTGTTATCCTACTAGACAGTAGACAGTAGACTCTCAGAGTACAGGTGGTGTTATCCTACTAGACAGTAGACTCTCAGAGTACAGGTGGTGTTATCCTACTAGACTGTAGACTCTCAGAGTACAGGTGGTGTTATCCTACTAGACATTATACTCTCAGAGTACAGGTGGTGTTATCTTACTAGACAGTAGACTCTCAGAGTACAGTTGGTGTTATCCTACTAGACTGTAGACTCTCAGAGTACAGGTGGTGTTATCCTACTAGACAGTAGACTCTCGGAGTACAGGTGGTGTTATCCTACTAGACAGTAGGCAGTAGATTCTCAGAGTACAGGTGGTGTTGTCCTACTAGACAGTAGACAGTAGACTCTCAGAGTACAGGTGGTGTTATCCTACTAGACAGTAGGCAGTAGATTCTCAGAGTACAGGTGGTGTTATCCTACTAGACAGTAGACTCTCAGAGTACAGGTGGTGTTATCCTACTAGACAGGATACTCTCAGATTACAGGTTGTGTTATCCTGTTAGACAGTAGACTCTCAGAGTACAGGTGGTGTTATCCTACTAGACAGTAGACTCTCAGAGTACAGGTGGTGTTATCCTACTAGACAGTAGACTCTCGGAGTACAGGTGGTGTTATCCTACTAGACAGTAGACTCTCAGATTACAGGTGGTGTTATCCTACTAGACAGTAGACTCTCAGAGTACAGGTGGCGTTATCCTACTAGACAGTAGACATTAGACTCTCAGAGTACAGGTGGTGTTATCCTACTAGACAGTAGACTCTCAGAGTACAGGTGGTGTTATCCTACTAGACTGTAGACTCTCAGAGTACAGGTGGTGTTATCCTACTAGACTGTAGACTCTCAGAGTACAGGTGGTGTTATCCTACTAGACATTATACTCTCAGAGTACAGGTGGTCTTATCCTACTAGACAGTAGACAGTAGACACTCAGAGTACAGGTGGTGTTATCCTACTAGACAGTAGACAGTAGATTCTCAGAGTACAGGTGGTGTTATCCTACTAGACAGTAGACAGTAGACTCTCAGAGTACAGGTGGTGTTATCCTACTAGACAGTAGACTCTCAGAGTACAGGTGGTGTTATCCTACTAGACAGTATACTCTCAGATTACAAGTGGTGTTATCCTACTAGACTGTAGACTCTCAGAGTACAGGTGGTGTTATCCTACTAGACAGTATACTCTCAGATTACAAGTGGTGTTATCCTACTAGACAGTAGACTCTCAGAGTACAGGTGGTGTTATCCTACTAGACAGTAGACTCTCAGAGTACAGGTGGTGTTATCCTACTAGACAGTAGACTCTCAGAGTACAGGTGGTGTTATCCTACTAGACAGTATACTCTCAGATTACAAGTGGTGTTATCCTACTAGACTGTAGACTCTCAGAGTACAGGTGGTGTTATCCTACTAGACAGTAGACTGTATACTCTCAGAGTACAGGTGGTGTTATCTTACTAGACAGTAGACTCTCAGATTACAGGTGGTGTTATCCTACTAGACTGTAGACTCTCAGAGTACAGGTGGTGTTATCCTACTAGACAGTATACTCTCAGATTACAGGTGGTGTTATCCTACTAGACTGTAGACTCTTAGAGTACAGGTGGTGTTATCCTACTAGACAGTATACTCTCAGATTACAGGTGGTGTTATCCTACTAGACTGTAGACTCTCAGAGTGCAGGTGGTGTTATCCTACTAGACTCTAGACTCTCAGATTACAGGTGGTGTTATCCTACTAGACAGTAGACTCTCAGAGTACAGGTGGTGTTATCCTACTAGACAGTATACTCTCAGGTGGTGTTATCCTACTAGACAGTAGACTCTCAGAGTACAGGTGGTGTTATCCTACTAGACAGTAGACTCTCAGAGTACAGGTGGTGTTATCCTACTAGACAGTAGACAGTAGACTCTCAGAGTACAGGTGGTGTTATCCTACTAGACAGTATACTCTCAGATTACAGGTGGTGTTATCCTACTAGACTGTAGACTCTCAGAGTACAGGTGGTGTTATCCTACTAGACTGTAGACTCTCAGAGTACAGGTGGTGTTATCCTACTAGACTGTAGACTCTCAGAGTACAGGTGGTGTTATCCTACTAGACATTATACTCTCAGAGTACAGGTGGTGTTATCCTACTAGACAGTAGACAGTAGACTCTCAGAGTACAGGTGGTGTTATCCTACTAGACAGTAGACAGTAGATTCTCAGTGTACAGGTGGTGTTATCCTACTAGACAGTAGACTCTCAGATTACAGGTGGTGTTATCCTACTAGACAGTAGACTCTCAGAGTACAGGTGGTGTTATCCTACTAGACTGTAGACTCTGAGTACAGGTGGTGTTATCCTACTAGACAGGATACTCTCAGATTACAGGTTGTGTTATCCTGTTAGACAGTAGACTCTCAGAGTACAGGTGGTGTTATCCTACTAGACTGTAGACTCTCAGAGTACAGGTGGTGTTATCCTACTAGACATTATACTCTCAGAGTACAGGTGGTGTTATCCTACTAGACAGTAGACTCTCAGAGTACAGGTGGTGTTATCCTACTAGACTGTAGACTCTCAGAGTACAGGTGGTGTTATCCTACTAGACATTATACTCTCAGAGTACAGGTGGTGTTATCTTACTAGACAGTAGACTCTCAGAGTACAGTTGGTGTTATCCTACTAGACTGTAGACTCTCAGAGTACAGGTGGTGTTATCCTACTAGACAGTAGATTCTCAGAGTACAGGTGGTGTTATCCTACTAGACAGTAGGCAGTAGATTCTCAGAGTACAGGTGGTGTTGTCCTACTAGACAGTAGACAGTAGACTCTCAGAGTACAGGTGGTGTTATCCTACTAGACAGTAGGCAGTAGATTCTCAGAGTACAGGTGGTGTTATCCTACTAGACAGTAGACTCTCGGAGTACAGGTGGTGTTATCCTACTAGACAGTAGACTCTCAGATTACAGGTGGTGTTATCCTACTAGACAGTAGACTCAGAGTACAGGTGGCGTTATCCTACTAGACAGTAGACATTAGACTCTCAGAGTACAGGTGGTGTTATCCTACTAGACAGTAGACTCTCAGAGTACAGGTGGTGTTATCCTACTAGACTGTAGACTCTCAGAGTACAGGTGGTGTTATCCTACTAGACAGTAGACTCTCAGATTACAGGTGGTGTTATCCTACTAGACAGTAGACTCTCAGAGTACAGGTGGTGTTATCCTACTAGACTGTAGACTCTGAGTACAGGTGGTGTTATCCTACTAGACAGGATACTCTCAGATTACAGGTTGTGTTATCCTGTTAGACAGTAGACTCTCAGAGTACAGGTGGTGTTATCCTACTAGACATTATATTCTCAGAGTAAAGGTGGTGTTATCTTACTAGACAGTAGACTCTCAGAGTACAGTTGGTGTTATCCTACTAGACTGTAGACTCTCAGAGTACAGGTGGTGTTATCCTACTAGACAGTAGATTCTCAGAGTACAGGTGGTGTTATCCTACTAGACAGTAGGCAGTAGATTCTCAGAGTACAGGTGGTGTTGTCCTACTAGACAGTAGACAGTAGACTCTCAGAGTACAGGTGGTGTTATCCTACTAGACAGTAGGCAGTAGATTCTCAGAGTACAGGTGGTGTTATCCTACTAGACAGTAGACTCTCGGAGTACAGGTGGTGTTATCCTACTAGACAGTAGACTCTCAGAGTACAGGTGGTGTTATCCTACTAGACTGTAGACTCTCAGAGTACAGGTGGTGTTATCCTACTAGACAGTAGACAGTAGACTCTCAGAGTACAGGTGGTGTTATCCTACTAGACTGTAGACTCTCAGAGTACAGGTGGTGTTATCCTACTAGACTGTAGACTCTCAGAGTACAGGTGGTGTTATCCTACTAGACTGTAGACTCTCAGAGTACAGGTGGTCTTATCCTACTAGACAGTAGACAGTAGACACTCAGAGTACAGGTGGTGTTATCCTACTAGACAGTAGACAGTAGACTCTCAGAGTACAGGTGGTGTTATCCTACTAGACTCTAGACTCTCAGATTACAGGTGGTGTTATCCTACTAGACTCTAGACTCTCAGATTACAGGTGGTGTTATCCTACTAGACAGTAGACAGTAGATTCTCAGAGTACAGGTGGTGTTATCCTACTAGACATTATACTCTCAGAGTACAGGTGGTCTTATCCTACTAGACAGTAGACAGTAGACACTCAGAGTACAGGTGGTGTTATCGTACTAGACAGTAGACAGTAGATTCTCAGAGTACAGGTGGTGTTATCCTACTAGACAGTAGACAGTAGACTCTCAGAGTACAGGTGGTGTTATCCTACTAGACAGTAGACTCTCAGAGTACAGGTGGTGTTATCCTACTAGACAGTGGACTCTCAGACTACAGGTGGTGTTATCCTACTAGACAGTAGACAGTAGACTCTCAGAGTACAGGTGGTGTTATCCTACTAGACAGTAGACTCTCAGATTACAGGTGGTGTTATCCTACTAGACAGTAGACTCTCAGAGTACAGGTGGTGTTATCCTACTAGACAGTAGACTCTCAGAGTACAGGTGGTGTTATCCTACTAGACAGTATACTCTCAGATTACAGGTGGTGTTATCCTACTAGACTGTAGACTCTCAGAGTACAGGTGGTGTTATCCTACTAGATAGTAGACAGTATACTCTCAGAGTACAGGTGGTGTTATCCTACTAGACAGTAGACTGTATACTCTCAGAGTACTGGTGGTGTTATCTTACTAGACAGTAGACTCTCAGAGTACAGGTGGTGTTATCCTGCTTGCTACGTAATCTGTGTACCCATGACAGTGAGGGACATTTTTTCACTGTTAGTCTGTCTGTGTGAGTCAAGCTGGCTGGCTGGGTTGCTGGCTGTCTTACTGTGTGAGGTTGAGTCTGTCTGTCTGTCTGTCTGTCTGTCTGTCTGTCTGTCTGTGTGAGGCAGGCTGTCTGTCGGTGCGAGTCTGTTGCTGGCTTGCTGTCTGTGTGATGCTGAGGCTGGCTTGCTCTCTGTGTGATGCTGAGGCTGGCTGGCTGTCTGTGTGAGGCTGAGACTGGCTGGCTGTCTGTGTGAGGCTGAGGCTGGCTTGCTGTCTGTGTGATGCTGAGGCTGGCTTGCTGTCTGTGTGATGCTGAGGCTGGCTTGCTGTCTGTGTGATGCTAAGGCTGGCTTGCTGTCTGTGTGATGCTGAGGCTGGCTTGCTGTCTGTCTGAGGCTGGCTGGCTGTCTGTGTGAGGCTGAGGCTGTCTGGCTGTCTGTGTGATGCTGAGGCTGGCTGGCTGCCTGTGTGATGCTGAGGCTGGCTGGCTCGGTGGCAGATTGTGTGACTTTAAGATGTGCTGCCTAATGAGGCTGTGAAGAAAATGGAGTGCCAGGGCGATCACTTATGGAAGGAGGTGGGAGAAGGAGGTGGGAGAAGGGTGTGGGAGAAGGGTGTGGGAGAAGGGCATGGGAGAAGGAGGTGGGAGAAGGGCATGGGAGAAGGAGGTGGGAGAAGGGCATGGGAGAAGGAGGTGGGAGAAGGAGGTGGGAGAAGGAGGTGGGAGAAGGGCATGGGAGAAGGAGGTGGGAGAAGGGCATGGGAGAAGGAGGTGGGAGAAGGAGGTGGGAGAAGGAGGTGGGAGAAGGAGGTGGGAGAAGGGCATGGGAGAAGGAGGTGGGAGAAGGAGGTGGGAGAAGGAGGTGGGAGAAGGGTGTGGGAGAAGGGCATGGGAGAAGGAGGTGGGAGAAGGAGGTGGGAGAAGGGTGTGGGAGAAGGGAATGGGAGAAGGAGGTGGGAGAAGGAGGTGGGAGAAGGAGGTGGGAGAAGGGCATGGGAGAAGGAGGTGGGAGAAGGAGGTGGGAGAAGGAGGTGGGAGAAGGAGGAGGAGGGGTGGTGAAGTTTCATTACGATTAGATCAGCTGCTTTGCTGATCATTTCCAACCCACTCCCTCCCTGAAGACCCCCCCCTTCCTACTCACCCCCCTCTCCACCCACTCCTTCCCTGAAGACCTCCCCCTTCCTATTCACACCCCTCTCCACCCACTCCTCCCTGAAGACCCCCCCCTTCCTACTCACCCCCCTCTCCACCCACTCCTTCCCTGAAGACCTCCCCCTTCCTATTCACACCCCTCTCCACCCACTCCTCCCTGAAGACCTCCCCCTTCCTACTCACCCCCCTCTCCACCCACTCCTTCCCTGAAGACCTCCCCCTTCCTATTCACACCCCTCTCCACCCACTCCTCCCTGAAGACCCCCCCTTCCTACTCACCCCCCTCTCCACCCACTCCCTCCCTGAAGACCCCCCCTTCCTACTCACCCCCCTCTCCACCCACTCCTCCCTGAAGACCCCCCCTTCCTACTCACCCCCCTCTCCACCCACTCCTCCCTGAAGACCCCCCCCCCTTCCTACTCACCCCCCTCTCCACCCACTCCTTCCCTGAAGACCTCCCCCTTCCTATTCACACCCCTCTCCACCCACTCCTCCCTGAAGACCTCCCCCTTCCTACTCACCCCCCTCTCCACCCACTCCTTCCCTGAAGACCTCCCCCTTCCTATTCACACCCCTCTCCACCCACTCCTCCCTGAAGACCTCCCCCTTCCTACTCACCCCCCTCTCCACCCACTCCTTCCCTGAAGACCTCCCCCTTCCTATTCACACCCCTCTCCACCCACTTCTCCCTGAAGACCCCCCCTTCCTACTCACCCCCCTCTCCACCCACTCCTTCCCTGAAGACCTCCCCCTTCCTATTCACACCCCTCTCCACCCACTCCTCCCTGAAGACCCCCCCTTCCTACTCACCCCCCTCTCCACCCACTCCTCCCTGAAGACCCCCCCCTTCCTACTCACCCCCCTCTCCACCCACTCCTTCCCTGAAGACCTCCCCCTTCCTACTCACACCCCTCTCCACCCACTTCTCCCTGAAGACCCCCCCTTCCTACTCACCCCCCTCTCCACCCACTCCTTCCCTGAAGACCTCCCCCTTCCTATTCACACCCCTCTCCACCCACTCCTCCCTGAAGACCCCCCCTTCCTACTCACCCCCCTCTCCACCCACTCCTCCCTGAAGACCCCCCCCTTCCTACTCACCCCCCTCTCCACCCACTCCTTCCCTGAAGACCTCCCCCTTCCTATTCACACCCCTCTCCACCCACTCCTCCCTGAAGACCCCCCCTTCCTACTCACCCCCCTCTCCACCCACTCCTCCCTGAAGACCCCCCCCTTCCTACTCACCCCCCTCTCCACCCACTCCTTCCCTGAAGACCTCCCCCTTCCTACTCACACCCCTCTCCACCCACTCCTCCCTGAAGACCCCCACCCCCTTCCTACTCATCCCCCTCTCCACCCACTCCCTCCCTGAAGACCCCTTCCTACTCACCCCCCCCCCCCCCCCCCCCTTCCTACTCACTCTACTCTGCCCCTCTCCCCTTGCCTTTAACCTTTCAGGAAATTACCGTGGGGAAATGGGGGTTGGCTGTCACCGTGGCAACAGCCAATTAGGTGTGAAGACATTATCATAGGTAATAAAGAGCTGGGGTAATAAAGTGTCGTTCTGCTCATCAGGGAAGAGGAGAAGCTAGAGGGGAATAGACGAGATGGAGACACTGATCCATAGATGACCACTGTGTGTGTGTGTGTGGGGGGGTTAGGATGTGTGTGGGGGTTAGGGTGTGGGTGGGTGTGTGTGTGTGGGGGGGGGGGGGGTTAGGATGTGTGTGGGGGTTAGGGTGTGGGTGGGGGTGTGGGTGTGTGTGTGTGTGTGTAAACCTCACCGGGGGTACGGGGGGCGGGGTATAAACCTCACCGGGGGACAGGTATAAACCTCACCGGGGAACAGGGGATGAACCTCACCGGGGAACAGGGGATAAACCTCACCGGGGGACAGGGGATAAACCTCACCGGGGGACAGGGGATAAACCTCATCGGGGGACAGGGGATAAACCTCATCGGGGGACAGGGGGCTAAACCTCATCGGGGGACAGGGGGATAAACCTCACCGGGGGACAGGGGGATAAACCTCACCGGGGGACAGGGGATAAACCTCACCGGGGGACAGGGGATAAACCTCATCGGGGGTACGGGGGGCGGGGGATAAACCTCACCGGGGGATAAACCTCACCGGGGAACGGGGGATAAACCTCACCGGGGAACGGGGGATAAACCTCACCGGGGGACGGGGGATAAACCTCACCGGGGGACGGGGGATAAACCTCACCGGGGGACGGGGGATAAACCTCACCGGGGGACAGGGGATAAACCTCAGCGGGGGACAGGGGATAAACCTCACCGGGGGACAGGGGATAAATCTCACCGGGGGACGGGGGTATAAACCTCACCGGGGGACGGGGGTATAAGCCTCACCGGGGGACGGGGTATAAACCTCACCGGGGGACGGGGTATAAACCTCACCGGGGGACGGGGGATAAACCTCACCGGGGGACGGGGGATAAACCTCACCGGGGGACGGGGGATAAACCTCACCGGGGGACGGGGGATAAACCTCACCGGGGGACAGGGGATAAACCTCACCGGGGGACAGGGGATAAACCTCACCGGGGAACAGGGGATAAACCTCACCGGGGGACAGGGGATAAACCTCACCGGGGGGATAAACCTCACCGGGGGGATAAACCTCACCGGGGGACAGGGGATAAACCTCACCAGGGGACAGGGGATAAACCGCACCGGGGGACAAGGGATAAACCTCACCGGGGGACAGGGGATAAACCTCACCGGGGGACAGGGGGCTAAACCTCATCGGGGGACAGGGGGATAAACCTCACCGGGGGACAGGGGGATAAACCTCACCGGGGGACAGGGGATAAACCTCACCGGGGGACAGGGGATAAACCTCATCGGGGGACAGGGTATAAACCTCACCGGGGGACGGGGTATAAACCTCACCGGGGGACGGGGTATAAACCTCACCGGGGGACGGGGGATAAACCTCACCGGGGGACGGGGGATAAACCTCACCGGGGGACAGGGGATAAACCTCACCGGGGGACAGGGGATAAACCTCACCGGGGGACAGGGGATAAACCTCACCGGGGGGATAAACCTCACCGGGGGGATAAACCTCACCGGGGGACAGGGGATAAACCTCACCGTGGGACAGGGGATAAACCTCACCGGGGGACAGGGGACAGGGGATAAACCTCACCGGGGGACAGGGGATAAACCTCACCGGGGGACAGGGGATAAACCTCACCGGGGGAAAGGGGATAAACCTCACCGGGGGACAGGGTATAAACCTCACCGGGGGACGGGGGTATAAGCCTCACCGGGGGACGGGGTATAAACCTCACCGGGGGACGGGGTATAAACCTCACCGGGGGACAGGGGATAAACCTCACCGGGGGACGGGGGATAAACCTCACCGGGGGACAGGGGATAAACCTCACCGGGGGACAGGGGATAAACCTCACCGGGGGGATAAACCTCACCGGGGGGATAAACCTCACCGTGGGACAGGGGATAAACCTCACCGTGGGACAGGGGATAAACCTCACCGGGGGACAAGGGATAAACCTCACCGGGGGACAGGGGATAAACCTCACCGGGGGACAGGGGATAAACCTCACCATGGGGACAGGGGATAAACCTCACCGGGGGACAGGGGATAAACCTCACCGGGGGACAGGGGATACACCTCACCGGGGGACAGGGGATACACCTCACCGGGGGACAGGGGATACACCTCACCATGGGGACAGGGGATAAACCTCACCGGGGGACGGGGTATAAACCTTACCGGGGGACGGGGTATAAACCTCACCGGGGGACGGGGTATAAACCTCACCGGGGGACGGGGGATAAACCTCACCGGGGGACGGGGGATAAACCTCACCGGGGGACGGGGGGTAAACCTCACCGGGGGACGGGGGGGTAAACCTCTCCGGGGGACGGGGGGATAAACCTCACCGGGGGACGGGGGATAAACCTCACCGGGGGACGGGGGGTAAACCTCACCGGGGGACGGGGGGGTAAACCTCTCCGGGGGACGGGGGGATAAACCTCACCGGGGGACGGGGGATAAACCGCCACACAGATTTAGACTGTCTTTAATAAGAGATGAACTATTGACCTTGTTATCAGGCAGCTAACATTTTGAGCCAGCGCTTTAGAACCCCTGCACCCCCCGCCCCCCTCCCGTCCTCCACCCCCCGTCCCCTGCCCCCGTCCCCTGCCCCCGTCCCCTGCCCCCGTCCCCCCTTCAGTCATTTCGGTTGAATAACAGGTTATCTGTGGCAATCTATGGTAACTTTGGTAATTTAGACTTGAATATACAGTACTAGTTAAAGGTGTGGACACACCTACTCATTCAAGGGTTGAATAATACTGAAGACATCAAAACTATGAAATAACACATATGGAATCAAGTTGTAACCAAAAAAGTGTTTAACCAAGTCCATATTATGGCAAGACCAGCTCAAATAAGCAAAGAGAAACGACAGTCCATCATTACTTTAAGACATGAAGGTCAGTCAATCCGGAAAATGTCATGAACTTTAAAAGTTCCTTCAAGGCAGTCGTAAAAACCCACCAAGTGTTATGTTTAAACTGTCTCTCATGAGGACCACAGGAAAGACCCAGAGTTACCTCTGGACCCAGAGCTGCAGAGGATACGTTCATTACCAGCCTCAGAAAATGCAAGTAAGAATAAAGAATAACCAGAATCTATATACTCTAGTAGAATTTGTGTATATCTGTGTCCATATTGTCCAGTAGTTTTTAGTGGATAGACTAGACTAGGTAGGGTAAACTAGTGGTTAGAGCGTTGGACTAGTAACCGAAAGGTTTGCAAGTTCGAATCCCCGAGCTGACAAGGTAAAAATCTGTCGTTCTGCCCCCTGAACAAGGCAGTTAACCCACTGTTCCCCTGTAGGCCGTCATTGAAAATAAGAATGTGTTCTTAACTGACTTGCCTAGTTAAATAAAGGTTAAATAAAATAAATAAAGTGGCTCAAGAGAAAATAGCCTAATTAATGAAAATAGCATCTAATCAACAATGGCATTATTTTCAATGAACTCTTCCAGCTATAGACCAAAACATTTACAACCAATACATGTTGACATAGTAACATTTTCTTTTTAATGCTAATTATTATTTAATACTGAAACCCTCATATTAAACACTAATTGTATCCACTATATTAATGTATCATATTTAGGATAATGTTTTACAGCTTTGTCATTCAATTTTTTTTTATTTTAAAATCATCTTATTTGATCACGGGGCCAGAGATTATTAAAGACACCGGTGATAATCTGAAGTACCCAAAATGGCCACTAGATGTCCTGTGATAAATTACTTAAAATCCTTGAAAGTTACAAAAATTCTGGTAGTTTACTGGTAAACTTTCAAAGGTTTCCACTAACACATCCTCCCTTTGTAACCCGAGTTGTAGCGTTAGCAAGATGCAACACTTGAATACAGGTTTTTCTCATTGAGATAAAAAAAAAAAAAGATTTTACAAGTGAAACCTGTTCAATGTATGGCAGCAAGAAGTGGGCCTTTTCTTTACACAGTGTTATTGTTCCAACGCTTTTGCTGCTCCACACTAAGTTCTGTCACTGCAGAGATATAGATCTATATATCTAGATCTAAATATCTCGGTCTATATATCTAGGTCTCTATATCTAGGTCTCTATATATCTAGGTCTATATATCTAGGTCTCTATATCTAGGTCTCTATATCTAGGTCTATAAATCTAGGTCTCTATATCTAGGTCTATAAATCTAGGTCTCTATATCTAGGTCTCTATATCTAGGTCTCTATATCTAGGTCTCTATATCTAGGTCTATAAATCTAGGTCTATAAATCTAGGTCTCTATATCTAGGTCTCTATATCTAGGTCTCTATATCTAGATCTCTATATCTAGATCTATATATCTAGGTCTCTATATCTAGGCCTCTATATCTAGGCCTCTATATCTAGGTCTCTATATCTAGGTCACTATATCTAGGTCTCTATATCTAGGTCTCTATATCTAGGTCTATATATCTATGTCTATATACCTAGGCCTCTATATCTAGGTCTCTATATCTAGGTCTCTATATCTAGGTCTCTATATCTAGGTCTCTATATCTAGGTCTATATATCTATGTCTATATACCTAGGCCTCTATATCTAGGTCTCTATATCTAGGTCTCTATATCTAGGTCTCTATATCTAGGCCTCTATATCTAGGTCTATAAATCTAGGTCTATAAATCTAGGTCTCTATATCTAGGTCTCTATATCTAGGTCTATAAATCTAGGTCTATAAATCTAGGTCTCTATATCTAGGTCTCTATATCTAGGCCTCTATATCTAGGCCTCTATATCTAGGTCTCTATATCTAGGTCTCTATATCTAGGTCTCTATATCTAGGTCTATAAATCTAGGTCTATAAATCTAGGTCTCTATATCTAGGTCTCTATATCTAGGCCTCTATATCTAGGTCTCTATATCTAGGTCACTATATCTAGGTCTCTATATCTAGGTCTCTATATCTAGGTATATATATCTATGTCTATATACCTAGGCCTCTATATCTAGGTCTCTATATCTAGGTCTCTATATCTAGGTCTCTATATCTAGGCCTCTATATCTAGGTCTATAAATCTAGGTCTATAAATGTAGGTCTCTATATCTAGGTCTCTATATCTAGGTCTATAAATCTAGGTCTCTATATCTAGGTCTCTATATCTAGGCCTCTATATCTAGGCCTCTATATCTAGGTCTCTATATCTAGGCCTCTATATCTAGGTCTATAAATCTAGGTCTATAAATCTAGGTCTCTATATCTAGGTCTCTATATCTAGGCCTCTATATCTAGGCCTCTATATCTAGGTCTCTATATCTAGGTCACTATATCTAGGTCTCTATATCTAGGTCTCTATATCTAGGTCTATATATCTATGTCTATATACCTAGGCCTCTATACCTAGGCCTCTATATCTAGGTCTCTATATCTAGGTCTCTATATCTAGGTCTCTATATCTAGGCCTCTATATCTAGGTCTATATATCTAGGTCTATATATCTAGGTCTATATATCTAGATCTATATATCTAGCTCTATATGTAGGTCTATATATCTAGATCTATATATCTAGGTCTATATATCTAGGTCTATATATCTAGGTCTCTATTCTAGGTCTCTATATCCAGTTCTATAAATATAGGTCTATATATCTAGGTCTCTATATCTAGGTCTATATCTAGGCCTCTATATCTAGCCCTCTATATCTAGGTCTCTATCTAGGTCTCTGACTAGGCAGAGATATCTAGGTCTCTCTGAGTAGGCAGCGATATCTAGGTCTCTGACTCGGCAGCGATTTCTAGGTCTCTCTGACTTGGCAGCGATATCTAGGTCTCTCTGACTTGGCAGCAATATCTAGGCCTCCGACTAGGCAGCGATATCTAGGCCTCTTCGACTAGGCAGCGATATCTAGGCCTCTTCGACTAGACAGCGATATCTAGGCCTCTCCGACTTGGCAGAGATATCTAGGTCTCTATATCTGGTCTCTCTGACTAGGCAGCGATATCTAGGTCTCTCTGACTAGGCAGCGATATCTAGGTCGCTGACTAGGCAGCGATATCTAGGTCTCTGACTAGGTAGCGATATCTAGGTCTCTGACGAGGCAGCGATATCTAGGTCTCTGACGAGGCAGCGATATCTAAGTCTCTGACTAGGCAGCGATATCTAGGTCTCTGACAAGGCAGCGATATCTAGGTCTCTGACTAGGCAGCGATATCTAGGTCTCTGACGAGGCAGCGATATCTAGGTCTCTGACTAGGCAGCGATATCTAGGTCTCTGACGAGGCAGCGATATCTAGGTCTCTGACTAGGCAGCGATATCTAGGTCTCTGACGAGGCAGCGACATCTAGGTCTCTCTGACTAGGCAGCGATATCTAGGTCTCTCTGACTAGGTCTCTCTATATCTACGTTTCTCTGACTAGGCCTATTTCTGGTCTGGCTATGAGCCAGCAGAGGCTATGAGCCAGCAGAGTCACTTTCTGGGAGTAGAAGTGAATTGCCTCCTACATTTTTTCTAGAAGTGGGCAAAAGCGGAATGTCCTTGTATTGAAGTGAGGAAGATGCTACAGTGCCTCTCTCTAACTGGAAAGAGGATTAGTTTAGGACTAAGCAAAGGGAGACAGGCTTTGGTTGGTTGATCTGCTACCGTCACACCCCTTTATAGTGGAGCCATCCCCTACCATGCCTAGGGAAGGCTAGCATGGCTATTATGTGTCTCTTTGGGTCTCTCTCTCTCGGTCAGCCCGCTCGGCTCGTCTGGTTTTGAAGGTCTTAGTTGGCCGTAAGCCCAGCTGTTTATTCTCTGTAGTGTTTCTGTTGAGGCTGCAGGATTTATACATCTAGGGGCCTGATAGATTTATAGCTAGGCATGAATGAACTCTCCAGTGTGATAAATACCATCCCTCTCCTCCTCTTCCTCCTCTGCCTCTTCACTGTTCTATCCCTCCCCTCTTCCTCCTCACTGTTCTATCCCTCCCCTCCTCTTCCTCACTGTTCTATCCCTCTCCTCCTCTTCCTCCTCTTCCTCACTGTTCTATCCCTCTCCTCCTCTTCCTCACTGTTCTATCCCTCTCCTCCTCTTCCTCACTGTTATATCCCTCCCCTCCTCTTCCTCACTGTTATATCCCTCCCCTCCTCTTCCTCACTGTTTTATCATTCCCTCTTCCTCACTTTTTTATCCCTCCCCTCTTCCTCCTCACTGTTTTATCCCTCCCCTCCTCTTCCTCTTCACTGTTTTATCCCTCCCCTCCTCTTCCTCTTCACTGTTTTATCCCTCCCTTCCTCTTCCTCACTGTTCTATCCCTCTCCTCCTCTTCCTCACTGTTCTATCCCTCTCCTCCTCTTCCTCACTGTTCTATCCCTCCCCTCCTCTTCCTCACTGTTTTATCCCTCCCCTCTTCCTCACTTTTTTATCCCTCCCCTCTTCCTCCTCACTGTTTTATCCCTCCTCTTCCTCTTCACTGTTTTATCCCTCCCCTCCTCTTCCTCACCGTTCTATCCCTCCCCTCCTCTTCCTCACTGTTCTATCCCTCCCCTCTTCCTCCTCACTGTCTTATCCCTCCCCTCCTCTTCCTCACCGTTCTATCCCTCGCCTCCTCTTCCTCACTGTTTTATCCCTCCCCTCCTCTTCCTCACTGTTCTATCCCTCTCCTCCTCTTCCTCACTGTTCTATCCCTCCCCTCTTCCTCACTGTTCTATCCCTCCCCTCCTCTTCCTCACTGTTCTATCCCTCCCCTCTTCCTCACTGTTCTATCCCTCCCCCCCTCTTCCTCACTGTTTTATCCCTCCCCTCCTCTTCCTCACTGTTCTATCCCTCCCCTCCTCCTCTTCCTCACTGTTCTATCCCTCTCCTCCTCTTCCTCACTCATCACCTGTCTGTTGTGCTTGCAGCTGTTCTGGGAGAAGCGGTTGAAAGGCCTGAGGGTGTCAGCTATCACAGAAGAGGTCCTCAGGAGCATGGAGCTTCCCAAGGGTTTAACAAGTAGGAGCCCTGCCTGTCGTCTGTTTGTTTAGTTTCATTAGCCTATTATTACTAATATCAGGTTATCGATCATGTTATAGTTGTACATAACCACATTATCATAGTCATAGTTATAATGTATTTGATCCATTATTAGTTCAATATATTTACAGATCTATTATGAATAAAATACACTGGACTGTCAGATAGAATACATATAAGTTGAAGTATGTTTATTCATCATATATACCTGATATACATGAAGGACACAGTCTGATGACCTGATATAACTGATATACATGAAGAACACAGTCTGATGACCTGATATACCTGATATACATGAAGAACACAGTCTAATGACCTGATATACCTGATATACATGAAGAACACAGTCTAATGACCTGATATACCTGAAGAACACAGTCTAATGACCTGATATACCTGATACACATGAAGAACACAGTCTACTGACCTGATATACCTGAAGAACACAGTCTAATGACCTGATATACCTGATATACCTGAAGAACACAGTCTGATGACCTGATATACCTGATATACCTGAAGAACACAGTCTAATGACCTGATACACATGAAGAACACAGTCTAATGACCTGATATACCTGAAGAACACAGTCTAATGACCTGATATACCTGAAGAACACAGTCTAATGACCTGATATACCTGAAGAACACAGTCTAATGACCTGATACACATGAAGAACACAGTCTAATGACCTGATATACCTGATACACACGAAGAACACAGTCTAATGACCTGATATACCTGTAATACATGAAGAACACAGTCTAATGACCTGATATACCTGAAGAACACAGTCTAATGACCTGATATACCTGAAGAACACAGTCTAATGACCTGATATACATGAAGAACACAGTCTAATGACCTGATATACCTGATATACATGAAGAACACAGTCTAATGACCTGATATACCTGAAGAACACAGTCTAATGACCTGATATACCTGAAGAACACAGTCTAATGATGAAGAACACAGTCTGATGACCTGATGTACCTGATATACCTGAAGAACACAGTCTAATGACCTGATATACCTGATATACATGAAGAACACAGTCTAATGACCTGATACACATGAAGAACACAGTCTGATGACCTGATATACCTGATATACATGAAGAACACAGTCTAATGACCTGATATACCTGAAGAACACAGTCTAATGACCTGATATACCTGATACACATGAAGAACACAGTCTACTGACCTGATATACCTGAAGAACACAGTCTAATGACCTGATATACCTGATATACATGAAGAACAGTCTAATGACCTGATATACCTCATATACATGAAGAACACAGTCTGATGACCTGATATACATGAAGAACACAGTCTACTGACCTGATATACCTGATATACCTGATATACACAGTCTAATGACCTGATATACATGAAGAACACAGTCTAATGACCTGATGTACATGAAGAACACAGTCTACTGACCTGATATACCTGATATACATGAAGAACACAGTCTACTGACCTGATATACCTGAAGAACACAGTCTACTGGCCTGATATACATGAAGGACACAGTCCAACGAAATGCTTATTTGCTGGTTCACCTCTTGACAGTCCAATGAAATTCTTACTTACAGGTTGACCTCTCGACAGGTTGACCTCTCGACAGCTTTACCTCTAGATAGAGCTTGACCTCTCGACAGCTTTACCTCTAGATAGAGGTTGACCTCCTAGACAGGTTGACCTCTCGACAGCTTTACCTCTAGATAGAGGTTGACCTCCTAGACAGGTTGACCTCTCGACAGCTTTACCTCTAGATAGAGGTGGACCTCCTAGACAGGTTGACCTCTCGACAGCTTTACCTCTAGATAGAGGTTGACCTCCTAGACAGGTTGACCTCTCGACAGCTTTACCTCTAGATAGAGGTTGACCTCCTAGACAGGTTGACCTCTCGACAGCTTTACCTCTAGATAGAGCTTGACCTCTCGACAGCTTTACCTCTAGATAGAGGTTGACCTCCTAGACAGGTTGACCTCTCGACAGCTTTACCTCTAGATAGAGCTTGACCTCTCGACAGCTTTACCTCTAGATAGAGGTTGACCTCCTAGACAGGTTGACCTCTCGACAGCTTTACCTCTAGATAGAGGTTGACCTCCTAGACAGGTTGACCTCTCGACAGCTTTACCTCTAGATAGAGGTTGACCTCCTAGACAGGTTGACCTCTCGACAGCTTTACCTCTAGATAGAGGTTGACCTCCTAGACAGGTTGACCTCTCGACAGCTTTACCTCTAGATAGAGGTTGACCTCCTAGACAGGTTGACCTCTCGACAGCTTTACCTCTAGATAGAGGTTGACCTCCTAGACAGGTTGACCTCTCGACAGCTTTACCTCTAGATAGAGGTTGACCTCCTAGACAGGTTGACCTCTCGACAGCTTTACCTCTAGATAGAGGTTGACCTCCTAGACAGGTTGACCTCTCGACAGCTTTACCTCTAGATAGAGGTTGACCTCCTAGACAGGTTGACCTCTAGATAGAGGTTGACCTCTCGACAGCTTTACCTCTAGATAGAGGTTGACCTCTCGACAGCTTTACCTCTAGATAGAGGTTGACCTCCTAGACAGGTTGACCTCTAGATAGAGGTTGACCTCCTAGACAGGTTGACCTCTAGATAGAGGTTGACCTCCTAGACAGGTTGACCTCTAGATAGAGGTTGACCTCCTAGACAGGTTGACCTCTAGATAGAGGTTGACCTCCTAGACAGGTTGATCTCTAGATAGAGGTTGACCTCCTAGACAGGTTGACCTCTAGATAGAGGTTGACCTCCTAGACAGGTTGATCTCTAGATAGAGGTTGACCTCCTAGACAATGCAGCAACTATAGAAGAAAGAGTCAGGCAAAAAAAATGTAATTAAAAGTCCAAGACATTCATTTAAAGAAACACAATGAGTTATGTGAGTCCGTCTGTGGAGGTTGGGGTGTTCTGCCTATTGTTCTGTTTGTGACCCATGTTCCTGCCGTCGTGTTGTCCTGTATCAGGCGTGGGGCCAGACACGTCAGACGAGACGCTCCTCTCGGCCATCGCCAGCGCCCTCCACATGAGCTCCTCCCCCATCACGGGCCAGACGACCTCGGCTGCAGAGAAGAACCCTGCTATCTGGCTCAACACGTCGCAGCCCCTGTGTAAGGCCTTCATAGTCACTGATCAGGACATCCGGTAAGAACCTGGTGGGTTTCGGGGTCCTCAGTGCATACATAATTACTGTGCACTGTGTACGTCTCTCATCTGAGCTGTGGTATTGATCTGCTGTGGTATTGATCTGCTGTGGTATTGATCTGATGTGGTATTGATCTGCTGTTGTATTGATCTGCTGTGGGCTGTGTTATTGATCTGCTGTGTTATTGATCTGCTGTGGTATTGATCTGCTGTGGTATTGATCTGATGTGGTATTGATCTGCTGTGGTATTGATCTGCTGTGGTATTGATCTGATGTGGTATTGATCTGCTGTTGTATTGATCTGCTGTGGGCTGTGTTATTGATCTGCTGTGGTATTGATCTGCTGTGGTATTGATCTGATGTGGTATTGATCTGCTGTGGTATTGATCTGCTGTGGTATTGATGTGCTGTGGGCTGTGGTATTGATCTGCTGTGGTATTGATCTGCTGTGGTATTGATCTGATGTGGTATTGATCTGCTGTGGTATTGATCTGCTGTGGTATTGATCTGATGTGGTATTGATCTGCTGTTGTATTGATCTGCTGTGGTATTGATCTGCTGTGGTATTGATCTGCTGTGGTATTGATCTGCTGTGGTATTGATCTGATGTGGTATTGATCTGCTGTTGTATTGATCTGCTGTGGGCTGTGTTATTGATCTGCTGTGGTATTGATCTGCTGTGGTATTGATCTGATGTGGTATTGATCTGCTGTGGTATTGATGTGCTGTGGGCTGTGGTATTGATCTGCTGTGGTATTGATCTGCTGTGGTATTGATCTGCTGTGGTATTGATCTGCTGTGGTATTGATCTGCTGTGGGCTGTGTTATTGATCTGCTGTAGTATTGATCTGCTGTGGTATTGATGTGCTGTGGGCTGTGTTATTGATCTGATGTGGTATTGATCTGATGTGGTATTGATCTGCTGTGGTATTGATCTGCTGTGGTCGCAGGGCCCCACACACTGTCGCAGGGCCCCACACACTGTCGCAGGGCCCTACACACACTGTCACAGGGCATCTGCCAAACCCAGATTTGTCCGTCGGACAGCCAGAGAACGTGTTTCCACTGCTCCAGAGTCCAGTGGCGGCCAGCTTTACACCACTCCAGCTGACTCTTGGCATTGCTCATGGTGATCTTAGGCTTGTGTGCGGCTGCTCGGCAATGGAAACACATTTCATGAAGCTCCCGACGAACAGTTGTGCTGACGTTGCCTCCAGAGGCTGTTTGGAACTTTTTGGAAAGGTGGCATCCTATGACGGTGCCACGTTGAAAGTCACTGAGCTCTTCAGTAAGGCCGTTCTACTGACAATGTTTGTCTATGGAGATTGCGTGGCTGTGTGCTCGATTTTATACACCTGTCAGCAACGGGAATGGCTGAAATAGCCGAATCCACTAATTTGAAGGGGTGTCCACATACACTATCAATACAAAAGTATCTATTTCCATCACTCCAGTATCCCTGTACAATGATAATATGGTACTAACCTTGTATATAGTATGGTACTAACTGACCCTGTATATAGTATGGTACTAACTGACCCTGTATATAGTATGGTATTAACTGACCCTGTATATAGTATGGTATTAACTGACCCTGTATATAGTGACCCTGTATATAGTATGGTATTAACTGACCCTGTATATAGTATGATATTAACTGACCCTGTATATAGTATGGTATTAACTGACCCTGTATATAGTATTAACTGACCCTGTATATAGTATGGTATTAACCTGACCCTGTATATAGTATGGTATTAACTGACCCTGTATATAGTATGGTATTAACTGACCCTGCATATAGTATGGTACTAACTGACCCTGTATATAGTATGGTATTAACTGACCCTGTATATAGTATGGTATTTACTGACCCTGTATATAGTATGGTATTTACTGACCCTGTATATAGTATGGTACTAACTGACCCTGTATATAGTATGGTATTAACTGACCCTGTATATAGTATGGTATTAACTGACCCTGTATATAGTATGGTACTAACTGACCCTGTATATAGTAAGGTATTAACTGACCCTGTATATAGTATTGTATTAACTGACCCTGTATATAGTATAGTATTAACTGACCCTGTATATAGTATGGTATTAACTGACCCTGTATATAGTATGGTATTAACTGACCCTGTATATAGTATGGTATTAACTGACCCTGTATATAGTATGGTATTAACTGACCCTGTATATAGTATGGTATTAACTGACCCTGTATATAGTATGGTATTAACTGACCCTGTATATAGTATGGTATTAACTGACCCTGTATATAGTATGGTACTAACTGACCCTGTATATAGTATGGTATTAACTGACCCTGTATATAGTATGGTATTAACCTGACCCTGTATATAGTGACCCTGTATATAGTATGGTATTGAACTGACCCTGTATATAGTATGGTACTAACTGACCCTGTATATAGTATGGTATTGAACTGACCCTGTATATAGTATGGTATTAACTGACCCTGTATATAGTATGGTATTAACTGACCCTGTATATAGTATGGTATTAACTGACCCTGTATATAGTATGGTACTAACTGACCCTGTATATAGTATGGTATTAACTGACCCTGTATATAGCATGGTATCAACTGACCCTGTATATAGTATGGTATTGAACTGACCCTGTATATAGTATGGTATTAACTGACCCTGTATATAGTATGGTATTAACTGACCCTATATATAGTATGGTATTAACTGACCCTGTATATAGTATGGTATTAACTGACCCTGTATATAGTATGGAATTAACTGACCCTGTATATAGTATGGTATTAACTGACCCTGTATATAGTATGGTATTAACTGACCCTGTATATAGTATGGTATTAACTGACCCTGTATATAGTATTGACTGACCCTGTATATAGTATGGTTATAACTGACCCTGTATATAGTATGGTATTTACTGACCCTGTATATAGTATGGTATTAACTGACCCTGTATATAGTATGGTATTAACTGACCCTGTATATAGTATGGTATTAACTGACCCTGTATATAGTATGGTATTAACTGACCCTGTATATAGTGACCCTGTATATAGTATGGTATTAACTGACCCTGTATATAGTATGGTATTAACTGACCCTGTATATAGTATGGTACTAACTGACCCTGTATATAGTATGGTATTAACTGACCCTGTATATAGTATGGTATTAACTGACCCTGTATATAGTATGGTATTAACTGACCCTGTATATAGTGACCCTGTATATAGTATGGTATTAACTGACCCTGTATATAGTGACCCTGTATATAGTATGGTATTAACTGACCCTGTATATAGTATGGTACTAACTGACCCTGTATATAGTATTGTATTAACTGACCCTGTATATAGTGACCCTGTATATAGTATGGTATTAACTCACCCTGTATATAGTGACCCTGTATATAGTATGGTATTTAACTGACCCTGTATATAGTATTAACTGACCCTGTATATAGTATGGTATTTAACTGACCCTGTATATAGTATGGTATTAACTGACCCTGTATATAGTATGGTATTTACTGACCCTGTATATAGTATGGTATTAACTGACCCTGTATATAGTATGGTATTAACTGACCCTGTATATAGTATGGTATTAACTGACCCTGTATATAGTGACCCTGTATATAGTATTTTATTAACTCACCCTGTATATAGTGACCCTGTATATAGTATGGTATTTACTGACCCTGTATATAGTATGGTATTAACTGACCCTGTATATAGTATGGTATTAACTGACCCTGTATATAGTATGGTATTAACTGACCCTGTATATAGTATGGTATTAACTGACCCTGTATATAGTATGGTATTAACTGACCCTGTATATAGTATGGTATTAACTGACCCTGTATATAGTATGGTATTTACTGACCCTGTATATAGTATGGTATTTACTGACCCTGTATATAGTATGGTATTTACTGACCCTGTATATAGTATGGTATTAACTGACCCTGTATATAGTATGGTATTTACTGACCCTGTATATAGTATGGTATTTACTGACCCTGTATATAGTATGGTATTAACTGACCCTGTATATAGTATGGTATTAACCTGACCCTGTATATAGTATGGTATTTACTGACCCTGTATATAGTATGGTATTAACTGACCCTGTATATAGTATGGTATTAACTGACCCTGTATATAGTATGGTATTAACTGACCCTGTATATAGTATGGTATTAACCTGACCCTGTATATAGTATGGTATTTACTGACCCTGTATATAGTATGGTATTAACTGACCCTGTATATAGTATGGTATTAACTGACCCTGTATATAGTATGGTATTTACTGACCCTGTATATAGTATGGTATTTACTGACCCTGTATATAGTATGGTATTAACTGACCCTGTATATAGTATGGTATTAACTGACCCTGTATATAGTATGGTATTTACTGACCCTGTATATAGTATGGTATTAACTGACCCTGTATATAGTATGGTATTAACCTGACCCTGTATATAGTATGGTATTTACTGACCCTGTATATAGTATGGTACTTACTGACCCTGTATATAGTATGGTACTTACTGACCCTGTATATAGTATGGTATTAACTGACCCTGTATATAGTATGGTATTAACTGACCCTGTATATAGTATGGTATTAACCTGACCCTGTATATAGTGACCCTGTATATAGTATGGTATTGAACTGACCCTGTATATAGTATGGTATTTACTGACCCTGTATATAGTATGGTATTTACTGACCCTGTATATAGTATGGTATTTACTGACCCTGTATATAGTATGGTACTAACTGACCCTGTATATAGTATGGTATTAACTGACCCTGTATATAGTATGGTATTAACTGACCCTGTATATAGTATGGTACTAACTGACCCTGTATATAGCATGGTATCAACTGACCCTGTATATAGTATGGTATTAACTGACCCTGTATATAGTATGGTATTTACTGACCCTGTATATAGTATGGTATTAACTGACCCTGTATATAGTATGGTATTTACTGACCCTGTATATAGTATGGTATTTACTGACCCTGTATATAGTATGGTATTTACTGACCCTGTATATAGTATGGTATTTACTGACCCTGTATATAGTATGGTATTAACTGACCCTGTATATAGTATGGTATTTACTTTCTCGTGTTCTTCCTCTTGTCGTTTCTTGCGTGACGTGGTTATGGATTTTCACTTCACCTGTGTACGTGACATTAAAACCTGAAAATTGTTTGAGTTGCAGTATATTCTCCTCACTTCAGACAGCTCCCACTGTGACACACACTCACACACACACACACACACACACACACACACACACACACACACACACACACACACACACACACACACACACACACACACACACACAGAGACAGAGAGCTCCCACCTCTCCCTCCCAACTCTAATCCTGCCAGAGCAGGAGGCCTATTGTTTTGTATGGAAGCTAGCGTCAGGGAGACAGAGCGACAGCACAACTGAAATGACCATTTTGGCATTTGCAGAGAGCTGCTCACAGAGAGAACTGAACACGTGCGGCTAGGAGATACGCTTCTTCTCTGATGTAATGGGCAAATTCTTAGTGTTTCAGTCCATATGGAAACATTCACCATGCGTGTTCGAGGGTGGAGGGGGGGGCATTTTTTTTCTCAATGTACATTGTACATTTTTTTTGTACATTTTCTCCTCCTCATCCTGACTGAATGTGATGCCATAGAAAAATAATGAATAGAATGCGCGAGCCACATCAATTAAACATAATTTGAATGAATATTCTACATTACCACGGCAATTATTGCATCACAATACCTGGCAGCCGTAGAGAGAGCGTATGAGTTGACCCGTTATACTGCCAGGATTAGAGGTTCCAAGTCTGTTCTATTCATTGTGTTTCTATCTCACTCAACCACACTCAGCTGTTGGTTCCAAACACACAAAATGCATTGTTTTTTAATACTTATGATGGTTATTTTCATTTCATCATTGTCTTAATCCATAACCGTCGGTTATATGTTAATTAATTAATGGTTATACGTTAATTGTCCCAGTCCTCAACAGGAGTGTTATTGTCCCAGTCCTCAACAGGAGTCTTATTGTCCCAGTCCTCAACAGGAGTGTTATTGTCCCAGTCCTCAACAGGAGTGTTATTGTCCCAGTCCTCAACAGGAGTGTTATTGTCCCTGTCCCAGTCCTCAACAGGAGTGTTATTGTCCCAGTCCTCAACAGGAGTCTTATTGTCCCAGTCCTCAACAGGAGTCTTATTGTCCCAGTCCTCAACAGGAGTCTTGTTGTCCCAGTCCTCAACAGGAGTGTTATTGTCCCAGTCCTCAACAGGAGTGTTATTGTCCCAGTCCTCAACAGGAGTGTTATTGTCCCAGTCCTCAACAGGAGTCTTATTGTCCCAGTCCTCAACAGGAGTCTTATTGTCCCAGTCCTCAACAGGAGTCTTATTGTCCCAGTCCTCAACAGGAGTGTTATTGTCCCAGTCCTCAACAGGAGTGTTATTGTCCTCAACAGGAGTGTTATTGTCCTCAACAGGAGTGTTATTGTCCTCAACAGGAGTGTTATTGTCCTCAACAGGAGTGTTATTGTCCTCAACAGGAGTGTTATTGTCCCAGTCCTCAACAGGAGTGTTATTGTCCTCAACAGGAGTGTTATTGTCCTCAACAGGAGTGTTATTGTCCTCAACAGGAGTGTTATTGTCCTCAACAGGAGTGTTATTGTCCCAGTCCTCAGCAGGAGTCTTATTGTCCCAGTCCTCAACAGGAGTGTTATTGTCCCTGTCCTCAACAGGAGTGTTATTGTCCCTGTCCTCAACAGGAGTCTTATTGTCCCAGTCCTCAACAGGAGTGTTATTGTCCCTGTCCCAGTCCTCAACAGGAGTCTTATTGTCCCAGTCCTCAACAGGAGTGTTATTGTCCCTGTCCTCAACAGGAGTGTTATTGTCCCAGTCCTCAACAGGAGTGTTATTGTCCCTGTCCCAGTCCTCAACAGGAGTGTTATTGTCCCAGTCCTCAACAGGAGTGTTATTGTCCCTGTCCCAGTCCTCAACAGGAGTCTTATTGTCCCAGTCCTCAACAGGAGTGTTATTGTCCCTGTCCTCAACAGGAGTGTTATTGTCCCAGTCCTCAACAGGAGTGTTATTGTCCCTGTCCCAGTCCTCAACAGGAGTGTTATTGTCCCAGTCCTCAACAGGAGTGTTATTGTCCCTGTCCCAGTCCTCAACAGGAGTGTTATTGTCCCAGTCCTCAACAGGAGTCTTATTGTCCCAGTCCTCAACAGGAGTGTTATTGTCCCAGTCCTCAACAGGAGTGTTATTGTCCCAGTCCTCAACAGGAGTGTTATTGTCCCTGTCCCAGTCCTCAACAGGAGTGTTATTGTCCCAGTCCTCAACAGGAGTGTTATTGTCCCAGTCCTCAACAGGAGTCTTATTGTCCTCAACAGGAGTGTTATTGTCCCAGTCCTCAACAGGAGTGTTATTGTCCCAGTCCTCAACAGGAGTGTTATTGTCCCAGTCCTCAACAGGAGTCTTATTGTCCCAGTCCTCAACAGGAGTCTTATTGTCCCAGTCCTCAACAGGAGTGTTATTGTCCCAGTCCTCAACAGGAGTGTTATTGTCCCTGTCCCAGTCCTCAACAGGAGTGTTATTGTCCCAGTCCTCAACAGGAGTGTTATTGTCCCAGTCCTCAACAGGAGTCTTATTGTCCCAGTCCTCAACAGGAGTCTTATTGTCCCAGTCCTCAACAGGAGTGTTATTGTCCCAGTCCTCAACAGGAGTGTTATTGTCCCAGTCCTCAACAGGAGTCTTATTGTCCCAGTCCTCAACAGGAGTGTTATGTGTAATTATGCTTCTCCTCCATTGATCCTATCCTCTACATAGGGAACTGTGATGTGCCTGTTAGGAGGTTCTGTCTAACGTATTGTTGTTATCGTTATTAAACGTTTATTCATGTGGTCCCATTTAGACCAAGGCCTCTTTCACAAGGGAGTGCTGCATATACACAATTTATACAATTTACAAATACAGCATCATAAAAAGATTTACAAGCCATTCAAGAAAAACAATCCATTCCTCTGCAAAGAGGTGCTTAATCAACAAGTTGAACTGCCCCAGAGGTACCAGAACATCAAGTTGAACTGCCTCAGGCACCAGAACATCCAGTTGAACTGCCTCAGGCACCAGAACATCCAATTGAACTGCCTCGGGCACCAGAACATCCAGTTGAACTGCCTCGGGCACCAGAACATCCAGTTGAACTGCCTCGGGCACCAGAACATCCAGTTGAACTGCCTCGGGCACCAGAACATCCAGTTGAACTGCCTCGGGCACCAGAACATCCAGTTGAACTGCCTCATGTACCAGAACATCAAGTTGAACTTCCTCGAGCACCAGAACATCCAGTTGAACTGCCTCGGGCACCAGAACATCAAGTTGAACCGCCTCGGGCACCAGAACATCAAGTTGAACCGCCTCGGGCACCAGAACATCCAGTTGAACTGCCTCGGGCACCAGAATATCAAGTTGAACTGCCTCAGGCACTAGAACATCAAGTTGAACTGCCTCAGGCACCAGAACATCAAGTTGAACTGCCTCAGGCACCAGAACATCAAGTTGAACTGCCTCAGGCACCAGAACATCCAGTTGAACTGCCTCAGGCACCAGAACATCAATTTGAACTGCCTCAGGCACCAGAACATCAAGTTGAACTGCCTCGGGCACCAGAACATCAAGTTGAACTGCCTCGGGCACCAGAACATCCAGTTGAACTGCCTCGGGCACCAGAACATCCAGTTGAACTGCCTCAGGCACCAGAACATCAAGTTGAACTGCCTCGGGCACCAGAACATCCAGTTGAACTGCCTCAGGCACCAGAACATCCAGTTGAACTGCCTCAGGCACCAGAATATCAAGTTGAACTGCCTCAGGCACCAGAACATTCAGTTGAATTCATTTTTTTCCTTAACTAACTCATCAATATGCTTTTTAAAATTGTCCTTTTTTGTCAATCCAGATGCCCAGATATTTATAAGCAGGGAGACCATCAACGAGGACAAGTCAACGAGGACAAGTCAACGAGGACACCTTCAACGAGGACACCTTCAACGAGGACACCTTCAACGAGGACACCTTCAACGAGGACACCTTCAACGAGGACACCTTCAATGAGGACACTATCCAATGAGGACACTATCCAATGAGGACACTATCCAATGAGGACACTATCCAATGAGGACACTATCCAATGTACATATGCATAAATCATCAGATACAAGTGTTTTTGAAAATAACATATACCCGGTGGTTTTTACCTGCATTAACTACCTATTTCAGTTCAACAAAGGCTTTCTGCAGGGCAATAGCTCTGACACAGCCTGGTCAACCATTGGAGCAACAGCATACACAACAGTGTCATCTGCAAACAGATGTATGTTACACTTTTTGTTTGGCATATATATTATTAAACCGTAAAAAGTATAGGGCCAAACATCGACCCCTGTGGGACACCTTTTCCTAATGTCACGGAAACCTGACTTAACGCCATCAGAGAATACCCCTTGTGTCCTGTCTGTCAGGTATTGCATGATGCTTGATCCAGGCCAATTGCATACAATCTTTGCATTAGTAAAGAGTGGACAACAGTATCAAAAGCCTTCGATAGGTGAATGAAGAGGGCAGCACAGTCTTTCATTTTTATACATACCCTTTACCACGTTATTTAACACCAGGGATGCAGTGGGGGTGGTACTATGACCCGGCCTGAATCCAGATTGAGGAACACATTTGGTAGCCAGGGAAAGATCTAGGCTGATGGGTAATCAAAGATTCTAGAACATAGACCCAAAGATTCTAGAACACAGACCCAAAGATTCTAGAACACAGACCCAAAGATTCTAGAACACAGACCCAAAGATTCTAGAACACAGACCCAAAGATTCTAGAACACAGACCCAAAGATTCTAGAACACAGACCCAAAGATTCTAGAACATAGACCCAACGATTCTAGAACATCGTGTCTGTGAAGTCCTGCAGGACTCATAATAGTGAAGGTGAGCTGAGGGCTCTCAATGGGAAGAGTGTTTTAACAAACTCTTTATCACAAACAACATATAGATCGCGTCTGAAATTGGTACCCCTTTCCCTTTGTAGTGTGGACTACTTTTGACCAGAGAGGGTGACCTTTTCCCTTGAAATTTGTTCTCAGTGCAGATCTACATTGAGTCTCGGTGGTGAAGTAGAAATGATTGCCGCCTTCCCTTGGTATGGAAACACATTCTCTGCTATACACTAGGTGACATGGTTCAGAGAGAAGGAGTGGATTACAACTATGACTCCATTTCTTCTGGCGTCATCTGTAGGGATCTGTCTCTTGTCACCAGGCAGTCAGCCAATCAGTCAGTCACCGGCCAGCCAGTCACCAGCCGGCCAGCCAGTCACCAGCCGGCCAGCCAGTCACCAGCCGGCCAGCCAGTCACCAGCCGGCCAGCCAGTCACCAGCCGGCCAGTCAGTCACCGGCCAGTCAGTCGCCAGCCAGTCAGTCGCCAGCCAGTCAGTCGCCAGCCAGCCAGTCACCAGCCAGCCAGCCTGTCACCAGCCAGCCAGCCTGTCACCAGCCAGCCAGTCGCCAGCCAGCCAGTCGCCAGCCAGCCAGTCACCAGCCAGCCAGTCACCAGCCAGTCAGTCGCCAGCCAGCCAGTCAGTCACCAGCCAGCCAGTCAGTCACCAGCCAGCCAGTTGCCAGCCAGTCATTCAGTCACCAGTCACTTAGTCATATCTGTTGGAACTATAAGGCATGAAACACCTTTCACTACTTTTCACCGGAGCCCTCCTCTCCCTTCATGTTACTGGGAGCTCTAATGAGTGCAGTGTTAATCCTGTAGATGGCAGTGTATACAAAGGCATGATGGCACACTGAGCTGAGCTCCGATAACCAGCTCTCTCTGGGTTTTTATGGGAGGAGAGGAGAGAGGAGGTGAGAGGGAGAATAGGACTGGAGAGAGGGAGAGGACAGGAGAGAGGGAGTGGAGAGGAGAGAGGGAGAGGACAGGAGAGAGGGAGGAGAGAGGGAGAGGACAGGAGAGAGGGAGAGGACAGGAGAGAGGGAGTGGAGAGGAGAGAGGAGGTGAGAGGGAGAATAGGACTGGAGAGAGGGAGAGGACAGGAGAGAGGGAGTGGAGAGGAGAGAGGGAGTGGAGAGGAGAGGAGAGAGGGAGAGGAGAGGAGAGAGGGAGTGGAGAGGAGAGAGGGAGTGGAGAGGAGAGAGGAGGTGAGAGGGAGAATAGGACTGGAGAGAGGGAGTGGAGAGGAGAGAGGGAGTGGAGAGGAGAGAGGGAGTGGAGAGGAGAGAGGGAGTGGAGAGGAGAGAGGGAGTGGAGAGGAAAGAGGGAGTGGAGAGGAGAGAGGGAGTGGAGAGGAGAGAGGGAGTGGAGAGGAGAGAGGGAGTGGAGAGGAGAGAGGGAGTGGAGAGGAGAGAGGGAGTGGAGAGGAGAGGAGAGGAGAGAGGGAGTGGAGAGGAGAGAGGGAGTGGAAAGGAGAGAGGGAGTGGAGAGGAGAGAGGGAGTGGAAAGGAGAGAGGGAGGGAGAAGAGGTGTGGAATGGATCCGTTTTTCTCATGTCTCTGTGATCCCATAGAATGAGAGAAGACAGATCATCCCATAGAATGAGAGAAGACAGATCATCCCATAGAATGAGAGAAGACAGATCATCCCATAGAATGAGAGAAGACAGATCATCCCATAGAATGAGAGAAGACAGATCATCCCATAGAATGAGAGAAGACAGATCATCCCATAGAATGAGAGAAGACAGATCATCCCATAGAATGAGAGAAGACAGATCATCCCATAGAATGAGAGAAGACAGATCATCCCATAGAATGAGAGAAGACAGATCATCCCATAGAATGAGAGAAGACAGATCATCCCATAGAATGAGAGAAGACAGATCATCCCATAGAATGGGAGAAGACAGATCATCCCATAGAATGAGAGAAGACAGATCATCCCATAGAGTGAGAGAAGACAGATCATCCCACAGAATGAGAGAAGACAGATCATCCCATAGAGTGAGAGAAGACAGATCATCCCACAGAATGAGAGAAGACAGATCTGACTGGTTAGCCATTGATTCGTGCTGACTCTACCTGTGCTGACTCTACCTGCGCTGACTCTACCTGCGCTGACTCTACCTGTACGGACTCTACCTGTGCTGACTCTACCTGCACTGACTCTACCTGCGCTGACTCTACCTGTATGGACTCTACCTGTATGGACTCTACCTGCACTGACTCTACCTACGCTGACTCTACCTGTATGGACTCTACCTGTATGGACTCTACCTGTACTGACTCTACCTGCACGGACTCTACCTGCACGGACTCTTAACTGCACGGACTCTACCTGCGCTGACTCTACCTGCACGGACTCTACCTGCACGGACTCTTAACTGCACGGACTCAACCTGCGCGCACTCTACCTGCACGGACTCTACCTGCACGGACTCTACCTGCGCGGACTCTACCTGCGCTGACTCTACCTGCGCTGACTCTACCTGCACTGACTTTACCTGCGCTGACTCTACCTGCGCTGACTTTACCTGCGCTGACTCTACCTGCGCTGACTCTACCTGTACATATGGATTTGAGTGAAAAGTAATTGAATAAATATGAAAAGGTGAATGTAAGAAGCGTTCATCATTTCAAAAAGTCTACATGTCATATTAAACAGCATATAAACACTCTAAATAGGTCAGGAGACAGACAGGGAGTCTAAGAAGGAAAATTAATTCTGTAGGCTATATTATTTCAGTTATTTCAAGGATATAGCCTACAAAGAAACACAGTGCATTCGGAAAGTATTCAGACCCCAACATTTTGTTACATTACAGCCTTATTCTAAAATTAATTAAATATTAGTTTTTTCTCATCAATCTACATAATTACTTATTTACATAAGTATTCAGACCCATTGGTATGAGACTCGAAATTGAGCCCAGGTGCATCCTGTTTCCAATGATCATCCTTGAGATGTTTCTACAACATGATTGGAGTCCACCTGTGGTAAATTCAATGAATTGTCCTTTGGAAAGGCACACACCTGTCTATATAAAGGTCCCACAGTTAACAGTGCATGTCAGAGCAAAAACAAAGCCATGAGGTCGAAGGAATTGTCTGTAGAGCTCCGAGACAGAAGTGTGTCGAGGTACAGATCTGGGGAAGGGTACCAAAACATTTCTGCAGCATTGAAGGTCCCCAAGAACACAGCGGCCTCCATCATTCTTAATGGAAGAAGTTTGGAACCACTATGACCCTTCCTAGAGAACCCGATGTTCACTCTGACAGAGCTCCGGAGTTCCTCTGTGGAGAAACTTCCAGAAGGACAAACATCTCAGGCCTTTATGGTAGAGTGGGCAGACAGAATCCACTCCTCATTAAAAAGCACATGACAGCCCGCTTGGAGTTTATCGAAAGGAACCTAAAGGACACAAGATTCTCTGGTCTGATGAAACCATGATTGAACTCTTTGGCCTGAATGCCAAGCTTTACGTCTGGAGGAAACCTGGCACCATCCCTACGGTGAAGCATGGTGGTGGCAGCATAATGCTGCGGGGATGTTTTTCAGCGGCAGGGAATGGGAGACTAGTCAGGATAGAGGGTAAGATGAATGGAGCAAAGTACAGAGAGATCCTTGATGAAAACCTTCTCCAGAGCGCTCCGGAGTGGTATTGCTGTAAGATGTGATTTATAAAATGTTTTATACGATCTTTTAAAACCGTCTTGTTTTGGGTTATAAATAAGTATTTCTTATTTATTTATTTATTTATTTATTATGTTCAACTTGTTTTAAATCCTTCACTATTTCATCAGGGCTCTCTCTAGGTTTGGTGTTCCGCATAACAAACACATCATGTGTGATTAGTCGTTACCTTGTTCTATTAGGTGACCAGGGGGATGGCTCTACTTTTTCATGCCAGACTTCAGAATATTGTTTGTTTACGTTTTTTTATTCTTCTTCAACTTTTTTTTTATTTACTAATTTGAAAAATGTTTAATGGATTAGTTGTTATTGTAATCTGGCGTCTATCCCTTTCCCACCTGACTTTACATGGCTAGGTCTAATATCATGAGAGGGACAGCTGGTTGACTTTACATGGCTAGGTCTAATATCATGAGGGACAGCTGGTTGACTTTACATGGCTAGGTCTAATATCATGAGAGGGACAGCTGGTTGACTTTACATGGCTAGGTCTAATATCATGAGGGACAGCTGGTTGACTTTACATGGCTAGGTCTAATATCATGAGAGGGACAGCTGGTTGACTTTACATGGCTAGGTCTAATATCATGAGAGGGACAGCTGGTTGACTTCACATGGCTAGGTCTAATATCACGAGAGGGACAGCTGGTTGACTTTACATGGCTAGGTCTACTATCATGAGGGACAGCTGGTTGACTTTACATGGCTAGGTCTAATATCATGAGAGGGACAGCTGGTTGACTTTACATGGCTAGGTCTAATATCATGAGGGACAGCTGGTTGACTTTACATGGCTAGGTCTAATATCATGAGAGGGACAGCTGGTTGACTTTACATGGCTAGGTCTAATATGAGAGGGACAGCTGGTTGACTTTACATGGCTAATATCATGAGAGGGACAGCTGGTTGACTTTACATGGCTAGGTCTAATATCATGAGAGGGACAGCTGGTTGACTTTACATGGCTAGGTCTAATATCATGAGAGGGACAGCTGGTTGACTTTACATGGCTAGGTCTAATATCATGAGAGGGACAGCTGGTTGACTTTACATGGCTAATATCATGAGAGGGACAGCTGGTTGACTTTACATGGCTAATATCATGAGAGGGACAGCTGGTTGACTTTACATGGCTAATATCATGAGAGGGACAGCTGGTTGACTTTACATGGCTAATATCATGAGAGGGACAGCTGGTTGACTTGACATGGCTAATATCATGAGAGGGACAGCTGGTTGACTTTACATGGCTAATGTCATGAGAGGGACAGCTGGTTGACTTTACATGGCTAATATCATGAGAGGGACAGCTGGTTGCTCGGTCACTTTTACTAGCTGAAATGTTAAATCTTTAAATCGCCCAGTGAACCATAAAAGGGTCCTTTGTCATTTAAATCACCTTAAAGTAGACGTCTTCTTTCTTCAGGACGCACGGCTCGGCACTTTAGACCGCAGGAGGGTGGGATCGGTCAATCATATCATTCCAACTTTCATTCTGAATCTAGAGGAGCAGCCATTTTCTCAATGTCAAATGTAGAGGCAGACTCAGCAGGCCATGTCATTTAATGTAGTAGGGAGACCATATAATACACCCTGTTATCTTGGCTAACATTTATGCAACCAATTGGAATAACAGTTCATTCTTCACAAATGTATTTTCTCGATTACCAAATACGGACACACACCTGCCTAATACTAGGTGGTGATATGAATTGTGTACTGTCGCCCAGTCTGGATCGTAGCTCTCCTTAGGGTATCATCTTCATCAAAAACAGTATCCACAATTCAGCTTTAGCCTAAGACATATCTGATGTGTGGCGTTTCCACAATCCCACACCTGTGGAGTAATATGTTTTGCTCGCCAGTTCACAAGACCTTCTCACATATAGACTACTTTTTTATAAGACGATAGATTTCTGCCACTTATCACGGAGTGTGATTACCAAGCTATAGTCATTTTGGATCATCTTCCTCTATGAAACTACTTGTAGCGAATACACAGTCTAATTATTGCCCTGGGTGTCTTAAATCACTACTGCTATCAGAAGAAACCTTTGTTGCTTTTATATCCTTTCAAATGGATCTATTTCTCTTATTTCAACCCCCTCCAACAGTATGGGAATCAATGAAGGCTTATTTTAAGGGGACAAATGATTTCGTACAGAGCAAGATTAAGGAAGTGTAATAGTCAACGCTGAGGGGTACATACAAATAAAATCTTGGATTTGGTTATGGCATATTTACACTCTTCATCTGCAGATTTACTAAATCAACGTTTGACACTTCAGACAGAGATTGATCTTCTTTCAACTCGACGAGCTGAACTTCGAATGAGTAAATCTCCATACGAAAATGATGAATACGGAGCGAAATCAGGGGAGAAGGGCACACTGAGATCACTGACGAGCTGGGTAACACACGCATTGATGATTTAGAGGTCAATTCATGCTTTCAGAACTTTTACTCACGATTATACACTTCGGAGTCCGCTGGTAAATGCCACCTTACTCCACACCTTCTTTGAGAACTTAGATGTTCCTACAGTTGAACCTGAGATAGCTGCTGAATAACAGTTCTCTGTAGAAGAGATTGTGTTGGTAATTAAATCTATGCAGTGTGGTAAATCCCCTTGGACCCGAAGGATTTATGAGCAAATTCTAATAAATCAACTCTCTCCTCTCTTGTTTTCCGTATTTGAGGAATCATTCTCCACAAACTCTTTACCCTCAAGAAATGAGACAAAAATGTATTTCACTTATTCTGAAAAAGGTAGATAAAAACCTCTTGAGTGTGGTTCAAATATAGGCCAACTTCTTTACTGATTTGTGATGTAAAGATACTTTCTAAGATGATTGCCTATTGTTTTGAGTCAGTCCTTCCCTCCATTATCTCTACAGATCAAACTGGTTTTGAGTCAGTCATTCCCTCCATTATCTCTACAGATCAAGCTGGTTTTGAGTCAGTCCTTCCCTCCATTATCTCTACAGATCAAACTGGTTTTGAGTCAGTCATTGACTCCATTATCTCTATAGATCAAACTGGTTTTGAGTCAGTCATTGACTCCATTATCTCTATAGATCAAACTGATTTCATTTTAAAAAAAATGTTTTTTTCAACATCAGACGTCTTTATAAGCCCTCTTCATCGGACAATCCAGAGATATTGTTATCACTTGATGCTGAGAATTTGATGCCGTTTGATCGGGTAGATTGGGATTTATCTATTTTACACTCTCAAACAATTTGCATTCGGTCCAATATTTTATGTCCTGGATCAAAAATCCTTTACTCCTCCCCTATGGCTGCAGTCCGCACAAATAATAACTTTTCATCTTATTTCCAACTTCAACGTGGGACAAGACAGGGTTGTCCTCTGTCCCCTCAGCTGTTTGCCATGGCAATTGAGAACAACACCACTATCAAAGGTATTCGAAAGAGGGGGCTTAGAGCATGACGTCTCACTATGCGGATGACATGCTATTATATATGTCTGACCCTTCAACTGGTCTACCAAAGATCCAGCTTCTACTAAAGACAGTTGGTAAAATATCTGGGTTGAAGGTTCATCTGCAAAAAAGTGAATTGATGCCTATTCATCTTTCTTACACGCAAACTTTTTTTTGGTCATGTGCCTTTCAGAGTGACTTGGCAGAGTTTTAGCGATACCATTCTTCATCTATATGTCTAAGACATGCTGTAATTCAATTTAAAATAGTTATTTGGCTGCATTGGTCAAAGGCAAATTTATTGGTTAAGACCAGAAATCGATCCAAATCAAATGTTTTATTTGTCACATACACATGGTTAGCAGATGTTAATGCGAGTGTAGCGAAATGCTTGTGCTTCTAGTTCCGACAATGCAGTAATAACCAACGAGTAATCTAACAATTCCAAAACTACTACCTTATACACACAAGTGTAAAGGGATAAAGAATATGTACATAAAGATATATGAATGAGTGATGGTACATAACGGCATAGGCAAGATGCAGTAGATGGTATCGAGTGCAGTATAAACCTATACATATGAGATGAGTAATGTAGGGTATGTAAACATTATATTAAGTGGCATTGTTTAAAGTGGCTAGTGATACATTTTTACATCAATTTACATCAATTTCCATTATTAAAGTGGCTGGAGTTGAGTCAGTATGTTGGCAGCAGCCACTCAATGTTACTGGTGGCTGTTTAACAGTCTGATGGCCTTGAGATAGAAGCTGTTTTTCAGTCTCTCGGTCCCTGCTTTGATGCACCTGTACTGACCTCGCCTTCTGGATGATGGCGGGGTGAACAGGCAGTGGCTCGGGTGGTTGTTGTCCTTGATGATCTTTATGGCCTTCCTGGGACATTGGGTGGTGTAGGTGTCCTGGAGGGCAGGTAGTTTGCCCCCGGTGATGCGTTGTGCAGTCCTCACAACCCTCTGGAGAGCCTTACGGTTGTGGGCGGAACAGTTGCCGTACCAGGCGGTGATACAGCCCGACAAGATGCTCTCGATTGTGCATCTGTAGAAGTGCTTTTAGTGACAAGCCAAATTTCTTCAGCCTCCTGAGGTTGAAGAGGTGTCTGTGTGGGTGGACCAATCCAGTTTGTCTGTGATGTGTACGCCGAGGAACTTAAAACAACTGTCCCGTCGATGTGGATAGGGGGTACTCCCTCTGCTGTTTCCTGAAGTCCACAATCATCTCCTTTGTTTTGTTGACGTTGAGTGTGAGGTTATTTTCCTGACACCACACTCCGAGGGCCCTCACCTCCTCCCTGTAGGCCGTCTCGTCGTTGTTAGTAATCAAGCCTACCACTGTAGTGTCGTCCGCAAACTTGATGATTGAGTTGGAGGCGTGCATGGCCACGCAGTCTTGGGTGAACAGGGAGTACAGGAGAGGGCTCAGAACGGGTCTCGAGCTTTATGACGAGTTTGGAGGGTACTATGGTGTTAAATGCTGAGCTGTAGTCGATTAACATTATTCTCACATAGGTATTCCTCTTGTCCAGATGGGTTAGGGCAGTGTGCAGTGTGGTTGAGATTGCGTCGTCTGTGGACCTATTTGGGCGGTAAGCAAATTGGAGTGGGTCTAGGTTATCAGGTAGGGTGGAGGATATATGATCCTTGAATAGTCTCTCGAAGCACTTCATGATGACGGTATTGAGTGCTACGGGGCGGTAGTCATTTAGCTCAGTTACCTTAGCTTTCTTGGGAACAGGAACAATGGTGGCCCTCTTGAAGCATGTGGGAACAGCAGACTGGGATAAGGATTTATTGAATATGTCCGTAAACACACCAGCCAGCTGGTCTGCGCATGCTCTGAGGGCGCGGCTGGGGATGCCGTCTGGGCCTGCAGCCTTGCGAGGGTTAACACGTTTAAATGTTTTCCTCACGTCGGCTGCAGTGAAGAGGAGCCCGCAGGTTTTGGTAGCGGGCCGTGTCGGTGGTGCTGTATTGTGACCCATGTAAGCAGGCCCCTGCTACCTTACTGCACATGTTTTGGACATGCCCGAAATTGACAGGAGGACCCTCTCAACAGTTCTATGGAGTGACACCACAGGAGGCCCCTCTAAACAGTTCCTAACCTTTTCCTTTCTGTGTTGTGTGTGTGTGTGTGTGTGTGTGTGTGTTTAGTCCTTTCCTCCTCTAATTATGAAGTGAGGCTCTGTCCTGTAATAAAGCTGTTTGGACCAGACACCCTGGCTGCTCTTTTGTTCCCCACACACACTCCGCTAACCCAGCCCACACACACTAACCCAGCCCACACACACTAACCCAGCCCACACACACTAACCCAGCCCACACACACTTAACCCAGCCCACACACACTAACCCAGCCCACACACACTAACCCAGCACACACACACACTAACCCAGCCCACACACACTAACCCAGCCCTCTCTCTCTGTGTCCATCCCTAACCCAGGACACACACACTAACCCAGCCCACACACACTAACCCAGCCCACACACACTAACCCAGCCCACACACACTAACCCAGCACACACACACTAACCCAGCACACACACACTAACCCAGCCCTCTCTCTCTGTGTCCATCCCTAACTCAGCCCCCACACACTAACCCAGCCCCCACACACTAACCCAGCCCTCTCTCTGTGTTCATCCCTAACCCAGCCCACACACACTAACCCAGTCCTCTCTTTGTGTTCATCCCTAACCCAGCCCACACACACTAACCCAGTCCTCTCTGTGTCCACAGGGAACAGGAGCTAAAGGTGATCCAGGCCCGCAGGACTCTGGAGGATGCACTGATGGCAGATGGGTTGGCGCGGACCGTCGAATCCAGCAGAGACTCGGAGGATGAAGCTGCATAGACCAAACATGGTGAGGAGGAGAGGGGTGAGGGGATAACGCTGGGGGGTGGGGGGATAACGCTGGGGGGCGAGGGGATAACGCTGTGGGGCGAGGGGATAACGCTGTGGGGCGAGGGGATAACGCTGTGGGGCGAGGGGATAACGCTGTGGGGCGAGGGGATAACGCTGTGGGGCGAGGGGATAACGCTGTGGGGGGGAGGGATAACGCTGTGGGGCGGGGGGATAACGCTGGGGGGTGGGGGGATAACGCCGGGGGGCGAGAGGATAACGCTGAGGGGCGAGGGGATAACGCTGGGGGGAAGGATAACGCTGTGGGGCGAGAGGATAACGCTGTAGGGCGAGGGGATAACGCTGGGGGGTGAGGGGATAACGCTGTGGGGCGAGGGGATAACGCTGTGGGGCGAGGGGATAACGCCGTGGGGCGAGGGAATAACGCCGTGGGGCGAGGGGATAACGCTGGGGGGGGGGGGGGGGGGGCGAGGGGATAACGCTGGGGGGGCGAGGGGATAACGCTGTGGGGCGTGAGGGGATAACGCTGGGGGGGGGGGGGGGGGTGAGGGGATAACGCTGTGGGGCGAGGGGACAACGCTGTGGGGGGAGGGATAACGCCGGGGGGTGAGGGGATAACGCCGGGGGGTGAGGGGATAACGCCGGGGGGTGAGGGGATAACGCTGTGGGGGTGAGG